>NC_143137.1:82485833-82788863 GCF_059928025.1 Delphinapterus leucas | reverse complement strand
AAGTGTATAGGGAGCCGCAGAATGTGACTGAAGGTAAGAATGAGGCCCTCTCTGGTCGCTCTCACCACCTACTACTGCCAAACTCACATTGAAATTTTGCCATTAAAGCTGCAGTTCTGGGCTTCCCTGGTGGCGCAGTGGTTGAGAGTCTGCCTGCCGATGCAGGATACACGGGTTCGTGCCCCCGTCCGGGAAGATCCCACATGCCGCAGAGCGGCTGGGCCCGTGAGCCATGGCCGCTGAGCCTGCCTATCCGGACCCTGTGCTCCGCAATGGGAGAGGCCACAACAGTGAGAGACCCGCGTACCAGAAAAAAAAAAAAAAAAAAGATGCAGTTCTTTTAGATCTTGATGACACCTCTTCCAAAAGTCCCTACCAACGAGAAGACATTATACAGACATTATCAAAAGAATCTTGACAGAAACGGAGGAGAAATCTGCTGGTCAGAGGCCAAGCAATGTATGTGGGTAGAATGAGAAGGGACACCATCTCCTCCACATTTACCTTTACCTTCCTATGGACTTTTGCATGACCACTTTTTGTTTCTTTTTAAGTACGTGGCATCACTAAAGTATAATTAAAAGGAGTATTCACCAGGGATGTAAATATTCAAGTTAATCAAGTTTGTTTTCCTTTAGTATTTTTTTTTGCGGTACGCGGACCTATCACTGCTGTGGCTTCCCCCGTTGCGAAGCACATGCTCCGGACGCGCAGGCTCAGCGTCCATGGCTCACGGGCCCAGCCGCTCCGCGGCATGTGGGATCCTCCCGGAGCGGGGCACGAACCCGTGTCCCCTGCATCGGCAGGCAGACTCTCAACCACTGCGCCACCAGGGAAGCCCTCCTTGGGTATTTTTTAGGCTTCTTCTAAGTTTGAATTTGTGTTTAGAAGGTCTTTTTGAATTTATACTGTGTGTAGTTATTACTGTGGTAACTTACAAATAAAAATAGCTCTAGCACATACAATACATCTTAGAACATTTCTATGGATAACCTTGATATGTTGGTGATAGCACAGGGAATTTTCCATTCCCTTTTAAGAAATCAGGGTGGTTTTTTCTTTCTAAAATTATTCCGCACCAAATATATTTTGTTCACAACCGTAAAGATGATGTTTAGGATGGTGACAGGTTGTGATCACAATTTTCTCTGTGCCAAGGATGAATTTATAAAAATACCATTCTTGCAAGTTTACCAATCATCATTTTATGTTCCTTTCTTAATGTATTTTTGAGAACTATGCCTGTAAAATAGAAAAGGAAACAACTACATCTTAAATAATATTCTGTGTAGTAACTTTTTCCTTTAGAACTTGAAATTAAAAGGACACAAGACATTTTAAATATGCTCCTTAATTAAATGCCTTCAGAATATCTGTTGATTTGTTCTTTCATGGTTAGCACCCAGCACAACTTCTGGCTTAGTGCTAAGTATACAAAGATGATAAGGTGCTAAGTCTTTGGACAATACAGGTAATGATTCAAAATGAATCCTGCCTTTATAGGAGCTCAGATATTACAGAAGAGTGTGAGAGTTTATGCAGCATGAAAAGAACAATATGACAGATATTTGAAAGGCAAGGTGCAATCAGAAAGAATGACAAATTCTTGAGAATAAGGATGAAGAAAGGCTGTACAGAATAGGACAAAAAAAAAAGGAGCTGAGTCTTGAATGAAGGCAATAGACATTTTACTAATTAAATATGGTGGGTAGAGATGTGGATAAGAAATGGTATTCTGGATAAAGGGGTTGACATATGTAAGAACTGTATATAACATAAACTAATATTTAAATAAAAGCTTACAAAAGAATAAAAAATTGACTAACATGACATGATAGGTCTAATGACCCACATAGGTTTCTTTCTTCCCTCGCTGAAGTAATAACTATGATCAGGGTTAACTAGTGTAAAAAAGGAAGCATTAAACATTTTACCTATCTAGTTGGGATCCAATTTTTTAAAGCATCAGTGAATTATAAATGGTAATGCATATGCAAGAATGTGATTAAATGCTAAGGAGATATTTGAGAATCTATGAATCTTCTCTCCTCAAACTATGTCATTATAAAATTTGATATTTCTTGCATGGGGACTTGTGAATATTTTAGTGTTTCAAAATTTTGAGTATTTTTTAGAATTTTTTATATAGATAAATATGGAGAATATGATCAACAAATATTTTCCGGATTATACTGAGTATCAAATAGTTATAAATCTTACTTCATAAAGGACTGAAGCAAGTCTATTCTATTAATAAAAGAATTACTTATGATTGTAAAATACTAAAGCCAACCTAAATACTCAATAGTGGAATTGTTAATACATAAGTTACAAATACTATACAGTATTTAAACCCTTTAACTGAAGACATTGAATGGAGAATGTTTCATAATATATGTATTTTTTTAAAAAACTGTGATTAAATGACTGATTTTAATAGTTTTGGGGGAAAGTCTCAGCATTAAATATGAAGTGTAATAATGATGTCATTCTGAAATTTGTAAAAATACATGTATAAATATATAAATATTATATATTGCAGACACTAAATCACAAAAGAAAGAGGCTGAAATAGCATTTTTTTAGAGTTGGGATTCAGCAAACAACTTGGCTCTAAGGAGGTGCTGTTAACCACTACCCAGAACTACCTTTCTGGCAAGTCACTAAAATATTAGTGGTTGTAATCTCTTGATAGGCAGTTATGATCTTAACTTTTCTTCTTTTTTCATATATTGGCTGAAACATTTATAATTAACATGTACTAACTAATATTATCATAATACCATAATTTTTTGATAAAAATGACATGAAGTTGGTACTAAATTTACCAACTGGGATAATTGAAAGTTTCTGTCTTTCTTACATCAGTTATTCATGGAATGAACATTAATAGGAATTATTAATGAGCATTAAAAGTCAGAGAAAGTCAGAAAAGAGACATCTCATTCATTCACTCACTCATTCTGATAGCTCAAAAATGTATCCATTGTATTTCCCCTAGTTGTCTAGTGAATCATAAGGTTGTACTTTCGATGTATGTTTTGTAAAGAAGACATGCCCATTGCTCTTGGCAGTACTTTCAAGAGTGGCATCATTTTCTAATAAAGTGGGCTTAACAACAAAGCAGTTATGTTTGGATTTGGCTGCAAAGATAGGCAATGATTGAGAATGATAAAACTAGGCCAAATTATGAAATGTTAGTTGCACCTTAGAGATAATCTTTTTGCCTTTAAAGTCTTTTTTACAGATAAATTAAAACTCTAAAGCTTGGGTGAAACAACTTTACCAGCTAATCAGTAGCAAAATTAAGACTAGATTCCATTCATATTTAGTAACTTCCATGGCAGTGTGCTTTCTACTCTGTAACATTGCCTCCAATTATTCTGCATTTTTCATATTTGCTTGAAAATATTTTATTAGTAATTTATTTCCAGTCTTCTAATGAAGACATTACAAATCTGAATGCAAATGTATTCATTAAATGAAAAAGGAATCCTGATGAAACCTGCTCTGCTTTGGATCATTTTGATGGAGTATAATGTTTTAACAGTCTCTACTGTTTACTAATATGCTGAGTGAATTTACAGATTTCCTCTGTGATAGAAACATAAGTGATTTAATAAGCTCATATGATAGAATGTTTAAAACTATATTCATAATTCTTTAGATATTAATTTTGTACATTAACCAGAGACACTGAGTGGAGAATATGTTTAATGGGAAATTTAAATGAAAAATGTAAACTTGGTAACTATATTATATAGACTAGACTTCTGAGGTTTATGAAAAAATCATGAATTTTTCTTAGTAGTTTGTGTAATCTGTGATGATATAATTTTTCCCCATTCTTTTTGAAATGTTTATTATATTTCAATCAAAAATCAACATGTAATCAGTATAAAATTATTAATGAGGTATTTTACATTTTTCCTTTTTTATTGAATTTGATATATAATGTAAAAGATTAAGGTGTACTATGTGTTAACTTAATACATTTATATATCGTAAAATACGTAGCTATATTTATTTCATTACATAATTATAGTACAATTTTGCCTTTATACATTATACTGTGCATTAGATCTCTATGGTTTATTTACTACTTACTATAACTTTGTACCCTTAAACACCATCAGTCTTACTCCACCTCCCGTCCCCTGGTAATCACCATTTTACTCTTTTTTCCACAGGTTTAACTTTTTTAGATTGCACATATAAGTGATAGCATGTAGTACTTGTCTTTGTCTGACTTATTTTGCTAAGCATTTTGCTTAAGGTCCACCTACTCTTGTTGCAAAGGGCAGGATATCTTTCCTCATGGCTGAATAATATTCCCTTATGTATATGTACCACATCTTTTTTACCCATTCATCCATTGATGGGTGTTTGGGTTGTTTTCATATCTTGACTGTTTAGAATAATGCTGCAGTAAACATGGAAGCACATATATCTTGTCAAAATCCTGTTTTCTCTTCCTTTGGGTACATACCTAGAAGTTGAATTGCTGGATTATATAGTAGATCTGTTTTTAATTTTTTGAAGAACCCTCATCTAATTTTCCATAGCAGTTGGGCCAATTTATATTCCTACCAACAATATATACAGGTTCCCTTTCATCACATCCTTGCCAACAACTGTTATCTCTTCTCTTCTTGGTGATAGCCGACCTAACAGGTGTGAGGTGATATCTTCTTGTGGTTCTTATTTGCTTTTACCTGATAATTATTGACGTTCAACATCTTTTCATGTGCCTGTTGGCCATTTTGATGTCCTCTTTGGAAAAGTGTCTTTTTAGTTTTTCTGCCCATTGTTTAATTAGATTTTTTTTCGGTGGTGGTGGTTGTTAAGTTGACTAAGTCCTTTCTATATTGTGGATATAAACTCCTTTTCCAATATATGGTTTGCAAAGATTTTCTCCCATTTTGTAGGTTGTATTTTCATTTTGTTGATGGTTTCCTTTGCTGTGCAGAAACATTTGAGTTTGATGTAGTCCCATTGGTTGAATTTTGTTTTCGTTGTTTGTGCTTCTGGTGCTATGTCCAAAAAATCATTGCCAAATGGACATATATACACTACCAAATGTAAAATAGATAGCTAGTGGGAAGCAGCCACATAGCACAGGGAGATCAGCTTGGTGCTTTGTGTCCACCTAGAGGGGTGGGATAGGGAGGGTGGGAGGGAGACGCAAGAGGGAGGAGATAGGGGGATATATGTATACGTATAGCTGATTCACTTTGTTATAAAGCAGAAACTAACACACCATTGTAAAGCAATTATACTCCAATAAAGATGTTTGGAAAAAAAAAATCTTTGCCAAGACAATATCAAAGAGCTTCTTCCCTATTTTTATTCAAAAAGTTTAATGGTATCAGGTCTTTGTTTAAGTCTTGGATCCATTTTGAATGAATTTTTGTGAATGGTGTGAGATGGGCGTCCAATTTCATTGTTCCACATGTGTTTCTCCAGTTTTCCCAGCACCATTTGTTGAAGAGACTATCTTTTTCCCCATTAGGTGTTCTTGGCTCCCTTTTTCAAATATTAGTTGACTATGTATGCCAGAATTTAATTCTGGGATCTAAGTCTGTTATTAATCGGTGTGTTTATTTTAGTGCCAGTACTGTACTGTTTACTGTTTTTATTACTACGGCTTTATAGCATAGTTTGAAATCCATAAGTGTGATATCTCTGGCTTTTGTTTTTCTCCTCAGGATTGCTTTGACTATTTGGGGTCTTTTGTGGTTCCTCACTAATATTAGGATTGTTTCTTCTATTTCTGTGGTGGAAGCCTTTAATATTTTGACGGGGATTGTGTTGAATCTGTAGATGGCCATACTACCCAAAGCCATTTTTTAAAAATCAAAACCATTTTAAGAATATAAATTTCTTGATCCATGAACACAGAAAGCCTTTCCATTTGTTTGTGTGTTTTTTGGTTTCATTCAGCAAAGTCTTGTGTTTTTCATTGTACAGATCTTTCACTTTCTTGGTTAAATTTATTCTTAAGTATTTTATTGGTTTTGATGCTATTGTGAATGGGATAGTTTTCTTTAATTCTTTTTCAGATGTTTCACCTTTAGTGTAAAGGAATGTAACTGATTTCTGTATGTTGTATTTCCATTTTCATTTGTCACAGGGTATTTTTTAATTTCTCTTTTAATTTCTTTGTTGTTCTATTTGGTGTTCAGTAGCATGTTGTCGAATTTCCACATATTTGTGATTTTTCTAGTTTTCTTCTTTTAATTGATTTCTAGTTTCACACCATTGTGGTCAGAAAAGATGCTTGATATGTTTTCAGTCTTCTTAAATATAAGACTCGTTTTGTGGCCTAATGTAATCTGTCCTGGAGAAAGTTCCATGTGCACTTGAGAAGAATGTGTATTCTGCTGCTGTTGGGTGGAATGTTCTCTATATATCTAAGTTCATTTGTTCTAAAGTGTGGTTCAATTCCAATTTTTCCTTATTGATTTTCTGTCTAGATGATCTATTTACTGCTGATAGTAGGGTATTGAAATTCTCTACTATTATTGTTGTCTATTTCTTTAAGATTATTTAGTATTTGCTTAATATATTTTGGTGCTTGGGTGTTGGGAGCATATGTATTTTAAATTGTTATATCTTCTTAATGTATGGACCCTTTTATCATTATATAATGATCTTCTCTGTCTCTTGTTACTCTTATTGGCATGAAATATATTTTGTCTGATATAAAAATGTCCGTACCTGCCTTCTTTTGTTTTCTATTTGCTTAGAATATCATCTTCCATCTTTTCACTTGGAGCCTGTGTGTGCCTTTAGAGATGAAATGAGTCTTCTGTAGACAGCTTATAGTTGAGTCTTCTTTTTTTTATTCCTCCAGCCTCTCTGTAACTTTCAATTAATGAGTTCAACCCATTTACATTTAGGGTGATTACTGATACGTAAGGATTTACTACTGCCATTTTATCTTCTGCCTTGTGGTTAATTTTCTCTCCATTGTTTCTTTCTCCTTCCCTCTATCTTTGTATAAGTTGGTGATTTTCTATGGTGATTTGCACGACCTCCCATTTTTTATGTTTCATGTCTCTATTGTACATTGTTTGCTTTATGGTTACCATGAGGCTTACATAAAACATTTCACAGGTAAATAGTCCTTTTCATGATGATAGCAATTCACCTTCACTCACCTATAAAGGTTTTATCCTTTTACTCTTCCCCTTTTATATTTTTGATGTCACCAGTTATCTTTTTATGCTGTGATTTCATTACCAAGTTGTAGTAGCTCTAGTTATTTTTAGTGCTCTTTTTCTTTAATATTTATGCTATAATGAAGGGTTTAATATACTATTCAAAAAAGGGTCAGTTTTCTAATTCTGTCTATTTATCACCTTAATTAGAGTTCTGTGTACTTTTGTCTTTTCCTTTCAACTTGAAGAGCTCCTCTCAACGTTTCTTGTGAGCAGGTTTAGTGGTGGTGAACTCTCTCAGCTTTTGTTTCTCTAGAAAAGCCTTTATTTCTTCTTTATATCTGAAGGATAACTTTGCTGGATGGTCTTCTTGGCTGGAAGTTTTTATCTTTCAATATTTTGAATATGTCATTCTATTCTCTCTTGACCTATAGAGTTTCTGCTGAAAAATCTACTAGCCTAATTGAGGTTCCTTTGTAGCATATTGTCTTTTTTCTCTGGTTGCCTTTACATTTATCTTTGACTTCTGACACTTTTAATATAATGTGTCTTGGAGAAGTTCTTTTTCTGTTGAGATAATAAGGTGCTCTATTAGCTTCATGGACTTGTGTATCTAGTTTTTATCCCAGGTTTGGGAAGTTCTCAGCTAGTATTTCTTTAAATACACTTTCTGCTCTCTTCTCCTTCTGTTATATCCATTAATCTTGGCTTTCCTAATGGAGTCTGATGGTTCTTGTAGGGTTTCTTCACTTTTTAAAAATCGTAGTTCTCTCTCCTCTTCCACTTGAGTCATTTCTGTATTTGTATTCTGTATTTGTATCGAGCTCACTTATTCTCTCTTCCATCGGATCTGCTCACTCTGCAGTGTTTTTGAATGCATTCTTCATGTCATTTGAGTTCTTCAACTCCAGAATTTGTCTGGTTCTGTTTTAGATTCCAATCTCTTTGGTAAAGCACTCTTTCTGTTTGTTAATTTTATTCCCGAAATTATGATATTGCCTTTCTGGCTTTTCTTGTAACTCATTAAATTTCTTCATAACAGCTATTTTGAATTCCTTATCAGGTAGATAGCAATATTCCACGTCTTTGGGTTCAGTTGCTGAAAAATTGTCATTTCCTTTTTGTGATACTGTATTACAATGTTTTTTCATAGTGTTTGATGGAAAGCACCTCTGTTGCCACATTTGAAGTAGCAAATACCTTGCTTAGGTAAGGCTTTGATTCTAACAATTCAACAGATTGATAATTAGGAGCCTTCCTTTTTTCCCAGAAGGTGGCACTATAGCACCAAGTCTTTGGTTTCTCTTACTGGAGCTGACTGGTTACTAAGCTTGGGAACTTGTGCATTTAAAACAAAACAAAAGAAAGAAACTGGCAGAGGGAAAAAAGAAAAAATAGAGGAAAAGAGTGCAGCAGAGTGGGGGAGGTGTGTGCTTAGCACTTGGGGTTTGGGGTGTATCGTGGCCTGGTAGTGGAATCCTTGAGTTGGGGGGTCTCAGAGGTTTTGTGGGTGGTTCTTTTGCCAGAATCCCAGGGCAGACATCAGGAAATGCTTTCCTTCAGATCTTTGTCTGCCTTCTTCCCTTTCCTTTCCCTCCCCCAGTCACTGCCACTCTCTCCACAAAAAAAAAAAAACAATGGGCCTTTCCAGCTGTAGCACTAGGAGCGGGTCAACACCCACTCACCTGTTTCACCCTTCACTTCTGCCAGAGGGTTGTGGCGGCCCACTGCTGGACCTACCACCACTCCCCTCATTTCACAGTGACCTCTGAGGTCCAATCCACCAGTTTCAAGTGCACAGATGGATGTATTGCTCAGGTGTCCTGGTGTATGTTGCGCAGAGGTACTTTTTTTTGTTTCTGGTTATGGATGCCCAACTAATTGCACAATAAATCAAAGGAGTGAGCAAAAAGGAACAACTCACACCACCATGATGCTGACATCACTCTGTCCCAATTCTTAAAACCATATATTTCTCTTTCTCAACATTTTTTTTTAGTAAACACTGCGATAAGAATCTTGGAACTGTTTCTTACACTATCTCTCAATACAGACCAACCGATTATGCCAAAGATGGCTCCCTAAATGTAACTTTGGGAAGAGGGTCAATAATAAACAATTCAGGAATCTATCAGAATCCTTAATGGTCTGACATAATCCGAGGTTACATTTTTGAGCATCTATAGGAATACCACACATCCTTTGGGAAATACCCTATAAATATTGTTTTGCTCAACTGAGCAAATATTTAATATTGAAAAAATATTAAACAGTGGTATATATTTTTTTCTCCCTGGTTAGTACTTAGGGTATTGCTACTTTTCTAGTTGCCAGCTAAGAGCAGTCATAGGTTGCGACAAACAGTTACATATTGTAGAATTGATTTCTTGTGGAAGTTAAATCTCTAACAAGGGTGAGTTTCTACATAGAAGTTACTCCATCTCTACTGAAACGTGAGCCAAGGAGAGAGATGGAGATAAGGAGTTGAGGAATATTGATTCACAGGTGCTATTAGAGCGCTGAGTATGATGCAATTATTCAAGGAAAACATGGGAAGGACCAGAAATGTAATAGGTGAAGGGTACTTAGAAGAAACCAGAAGCCATATGGGCAGCATGAGCACCAGAAGGAAATAGTTCCTTGGTAGTCATGAGTGAAGAGTATTTCAAGAATGGATTGACCTAAAACGTAAAATGTCAAAGAGGATTAAACAGACGTTTAGCTATTATTTAGGCAATTGGGATGTTACTATTGACCTTGCCTTTGGCCGACAAAGGCAGATTGCTGTGCATTTAACACTACATGGGAAAGTTGCTAGTCTTCAAAGAAGTTCAAGAGAAAGATAGAAATTATTTGATAGGGACCTAGGGTAGATTTAGGATACAAGAGCAGCAAATATTTTTTGTCTTAAAAGGAGAGTTGTATGTAGTTCCAAAAGGCAAAGAAGATACTTGGAGCAAATTCTGAGGAGATGGAAGAGGTGAATGAAGATCACAAATGAAAGAGCTAACCTTGGAAAATAGGAGGCACCTCTCTCATTAAAATTTGAAGGTGGAAAAATAGGGATGGCTGAATATAAAAAATATGAGAGCAGGGGGAAAGTTTTTTTGAAAGATTATCTTGTAAAATCAACCATTAGATGAAGGTTTTTGAAGTAAGGAAAAAAGACTTGCAGATAGTACTCAAAATGGTGAATAACTGCTTTCAGAAAAAGGGATTTGGGGTGACTTAGAGTCAAAAAATAGAATTCTGGACAGTTTATGGACTGATTCAAAAAAAAGATATTTATTTGTAATGATGCTTAGTTGCATCTGATTCTCCCTGGCAGCCTGATATTTGGAGTGGAGGAGGAGATGGTTAGATTCCTCCAGAGATGGGATTATCAGGATAGTTGTGGTGGAAAGACAAAGAGACCAAGGAATTATTATTGAACTGGAGAAGTGAGGTCCTTGGAACAATTTGAATGAAACTACAAGTATTGGGACGCCAAACTAAAGATTGATTCAGGAAATTTTCTGGTATAGGTTTACCCCTGTGGAAAACTTACATCAGTACTGATTTGATCTCAAAGACTTCAACTGTAAATATTTGTTTTCTATAAACACAGACCAAAGGGAATGGAAAAATATCAAGCTCAAAATGACATCAATCATTCAACACTTTTGCTGGTGTATGTATATGGTTGATGTAGAGTAATAATGTAGGAAGAATTCCATCATATACATGTTCACAATAGGGATCTAAAGCTTAATGAAATTAAAATGAAACTTTATTAAAAAGTACAGAGTCTAAATCCTAATCGCCCAGCCCCAATACAAAAGCTAAAGTAAGTCTTGGTTCAAGATAGAAAATGATATTTATATTTTATTTCTCCATGGTAGATAATTCTTAGAGGGGCAGATAAGTGTGATAGAAAATATCCTTTAAAATATTCAGCTTATTTCAGTCTTGAATGTAGCCTAAATCCAGCTGGAAATGTTATTATCTAGTTGTAGCCATTCCTTTATGTTTAATTCAATGCTATTTATAAATAAATTACTCTAAATAGGTTAATATTATCTACCTTTTGTTAAGTGAGGAAAAAATTCATTACTTTATTATTTCACATTATTATTAAATGTGTTATGCTCTAATCATAAATAGAAAAATGGTATCCATTTCGCTCCTTCAAAAGCTAACATTTGAGAGTTTTGATTTTTGACCTTGGGGACTGTTGTGAGGACTGATGGTGAGACGTGAGTAAGGGCAGGATAAACGTTGGGTTTTTAAATATTCATCTTTATTAATTCTAAATGTGCACATGATATCTTCTGGATCAAAGATAAGTTATCATTATTCACTTAAAAATAATGATTGTGTAATTCTCCACACTCTAATTTTTATCCATAGGCAACGAGATAAAAGTTAGGTATAATGTCCTATAAGTGAAATTTAAAAATTTGTATCATAGGAGAGAAACAGAGAAAAATGAATTTTCTCTCTTTATATACAGGAGAAAGAGGCAACTGCCTCCTCCTACCCTCCCAAAAGGAGAAAACAATTTTTTTGCTTCTTGGAGATGGATGAAAAGGATTCTGCATTCTCACTCTCCTCTTTTGGAATGTAAATACATCTCTCCGAAGGCCAGATAAGGCCAGATAAGATCCAGTGACTCTGGATTTTATGACTAAAGATGTCTCCAAGGTTCTAGGCCTCATTTTCCCTTGAAATGCAAATATGTACCCTTAGAGTTAGATCAGTATCTCTGGAGTTCTCTCAGCATCTCTACAGTTGTCAACTAACTTCCCAAGTCTTACTCTTAGCTCAGGATCCCACGTTTTAGCAAAATACATGCAAAAGGCCCCAACTCTCTAGAAACACAAAAATATTTTCTCTTTCCACACAATAGGTAATCTAAGGCTATCTTGGAAAAAGTCATAAGAAGAGATTGGGAATCGTAAGTGGAGCAAGGAGGAAAATTCACTAATGGGCAGTATTCAGATATCAGTGTTCAGTTAGGTGGGATGGAGGCTGGAGTGACTGGAGTGACCTGACATGTGACACACTTGGAACATGACCTCAGGGGAGTCCAGGGACAGATCGTAGACCAAAGTTCTGACATGAAAGAGCTCAGAATCTGCCATATAAGATCATAAACTGATTCATGGTACAGAAGCAGTTTTTAAGAAAATGTGCAAACTTAGAGTACTATCAAAAAATTAGGAAGAGACATGGGATAAAGACTTGGTTCCTTCTGTTATAAAATTTCTAACTTATATACGTAGATGTGGGTCATTATTCATTCAGCACTCATGGACCTTTTCTTACTGAAGACCCATGGCTCTCTTCAGTACTAGAAATTTTTATTGAATTATTTCTTTGGTAATTTCTTTCCTTCCATATCTTCCATTCCCAGTTGTTTGAATTTTCACTAATTTGTTCCTCGTCTTGTTGGATTTGTTTTCTGCTCCTTCTTGTATTTCATTTTTTCTCTCTGTTTTTTCATTCTGTGTTCTGAAAGATTCTCTTCACTGTTTGTCCCATCTTTAAAAAAAATTTCTACAAATATATATTTAAGTTACAAAATCTCACTATTATTCTATTTGTCATAGATTTTTATTTGTAGCTGATGAATGTAATATATTCACACACATACGAGGATGTTATCAGAATATTTAATCCTTTTATTTTTAAATTATCTGGTTCCTCAAAAATCATTTTTCCTGCTTTTCCTATTTGTCTACTCTTTCATATCAAAGCTTTTTTTCAAATGTCATATAACCTTTGGTTGTTAGCCATATCTGACAATGAAAAGTGTGGCTGGGAGCTCTGGAAAGTACTTGGGGATTACTAACAACTTCACTTTGGAGTGAATGGTACAGAGCCAGAAGTTATCACTAAATGCACCATCAGGAGTTTCACCCTACAGTGCTAACCTCCACTTAAGTTTCCTTGGTTCTTCCCAGACACTTCTTTTTTTAAAGAGAGATTCCTGATGATTTTTATTTAGACCTAAAACATGTGACTGTAGGTAATGTATTGAATATTATTGGAGGAAAGGGGCTTCCTTAGAGACTCCAGTTAGTTCAATTTTTAAGGCCCTAGCCCTCACTCTGGCCCTTCTTCAGCTTACGCTTTGGGTTCTGAGTTTCTCTGGAGCTCCACTTTACAGCCTCTCTCCAATTGCAGATCCCACTTAGAGTGTTTTAGGTGGAGGTTTCCTCCTCTGCTTCATCAGGCTAACACCTTTTCCTCTGTATCTTTATTGTAAACACTCATCTGCTGAATCCCCCTTTCCTATTGTTCATATTGCTGTGTATGTATACCATTTTTATTCCTTTTCTATCATACCGTGTATTGTCTAAAAGTCCTGGATGTGAACACGTGCCCTTGGTCTCAAGTTAGCCACTAGGGTCAGTGTCTAGCCTCTATAGATGAACAGATGGATTCTGTGAGATTCTTTGTGAGAGAGTTCAGTAAAGCTGAAATAATAAAAAAGCCAGATGCATGTTATCTTAGCCTGAAGCCAAATTTTGTCCTGAAAAAAAAAAACAGCAATAATGATGACAAAACCAAACAGGTAGTAAATGGGCTGAAACCAAATATAAAATTACTGATTTTAGTTAACAAAGTAATATGACTGTTGAACAACTGAATACAAGTGAGGCATGCCAACAGATGATCTGTAAGATTCTATACTCGAGATTATCTCTGTCCCCTGGAAAGCAGTTACTTTGGGTTTCGCAGTTGGGTTTCTGTGATTATCCAGTTTACTTGCTTCCTTACTGTACCAACAATTCTTTGGATATATAAAGTACAGATGTTTTCCTTGATAATTCTATTATATCAGCTGGAACGAAGCACAGTAATCAGAACTAGGGTTGTTGAACATTTGAAAGGACCTACTTCTTAGTGTCTATAAGAAATTCTTGGATTAGGGTAGAGCTCTTGCATGGCCTCAGGAAAAAAAAAATCTGCTCATTACTGGTTTAAATGGACAGTAGATGGTACATTCAGGCATTCTGAGTGCCCACAACTAATGGTTTCGTCCTCTACATGGTAAATCAGTATATACTTAGATACATCATTGGAACTACAAAATAATAAAACTTGTGTAGAAAATATGTCATAGCTAAATTTCAGACTCATTGAAATGTTACTAACACAGACTAGAGAACTCTCTAATTGCTCGTATTAAATAAAATGATGTACTTTGCAAAATTAGTAATATTTTGGACTATATATCAAAGGATTATGTAAAAAAATCAAACAACCATTTAGTTTTTAAATCATAATGATTATAATGAAAAAACAGTTATAGTGAAAAATTTCATGAAAGTTAAAATAACAAGTATGTATATAATTTTAAAATTCATAACACTCAAAAGCTTATAATGAACAATAGCCCTGCCCTGGTCCTCACCATCAAGTATCATTTTCTTGAGGCAACTAATGAGATGATTACAGGTGGAGATAAAATAAAAAGTTTAATCTTAAAACACATGTACATATTAAGATATTCACATACCACAAAATTCACCAATTTAAAGTGTACAATCTGGGGGTTCTAGTCTATTCACAATCTATCCCAAGATGAAACCATCACCATTATCTAATTTCAGGACATTTGAATTACCCACCCACCCCCCATCCCATACTCATTAAGCAGTTACTCCCTGCAATCCCCAGCCCCTGGCAACCGCTAACCCACTTTCTGTCTCTGTGGATTTCCCTATTCTAGATATTACATAAAAATGGAATCATGCAATATGTAACCTTTTGAGTCTGGCTTCTTTAGCTTAGCATGTTTTAGAGGTTCATCCACGTTGTCACCTGTATCAATACTTCATTCCTTTTTAGAGCTAAGTATCACTCCACTGTATGAATATACCACACATTGTTTACCTGTTCAACAGTTGCCGAAATCTGAGTTGTTTCTATATACTTTATGGCTATTGTGAAAAAATGGTGCTATGAACATTCATGTTGAAGTTTCTACGTGAGAATATATTTTCAGTTCTCTTGGGAATGGCACTACTGGGTCATATGGAAATCTATGTTGAACTTTTTAAGGAATCACAAAGCTGTTTTTCACAATGACTGCACTATATTACATTCCTGTCAACAGTGTATAAGTGTTCCTGTTTCTCCACATCATTGCTAATGCATGTTATTATCTGTTGTTTTGATTATATCCATACTATTGTACGAAAAGTGGAATCTTAATGTAATTTTGATTTGTGTTTCTATAATGACAATGATAACTTTGTGTGTGTGTATATTGACTATTTCTAGATCTTCTTCAAAGAAATAGCTATTCAATTCCTTTGCTTATTTAAAAATTAAATTATTTGTCTTGTTGGGTTATAAGAACTTTATATATACTTGATACAAGACCCATGTCATATATGTGATGTACAGATATTTTCTTTCATTTTCTGGTTTGTCTTTTGACTTTCTTGATAGTTTCTTTTGATGCACAAAAGTGTTCAATTTTGATGAAGTACATTTTACTTTTTATTTTGTTGCTTGTGCTGTAGGTGCCATTTTAAGAAACCACTGCCTAATCCAAGTGCACAAAGATTTTTTTTTGAATTTTATTTTATTTTTTTATACAGCAGGTTCTTGTTAGTTAACCATTTTATACATGTTAGTATATATATGTCAATCCCAGTCTCCCAATTCATCACACACACACACACCCCTGCCACTTTCCCACCTTGGTGCCCATACACTTGCTCTCTACATCTGTGTCGCTATTTCTGCCCTGCAAACCGGTTCATCTGTGCCATTTTTCTAGGTTCCACATATATGTGTCAATATATGATATTTGTTTTTCTCTTTCTGACTTATTTCACTCTGTATGACAGTCTCTAGATCCATCCACATCTCTACAAATGACCCAAATTCGTTCCTTTTTATGGCTGAGTAATATTCCATTGTATATATGTACCACATCTTCTTTATCCATTCGTCGGTCAGTGGTCATTTAGGTTGCTTCCATGCCCTGGCTATTGTAAATAGGGCTTCAGTGAACATTGGGGTGCATGTGTCTTTTTGAATTACGGTTTTCTCTGGGTGTATGCCCATTAGTGGGATTGCTGGGTCATATGGTAATTCTATTTTTAGTTTTTTAAGGACTCTCCATCCTGTTCTCCATAGTGGCTGTATCAATTTACCTTCCCAGCAACAGTGCAAGAGGGTTTCCTTTTCTCCACACCCTCTCCAGCATTTGTTGTTTGCAGATTTTCTGATGATGCCCATTCTAACTGGTGTGAGGTGATACCTCATTGTAGTTTTGATTTGCATTTCTCTAATAATTAGCAATGGTGAGCAGCTTTTCATGTGCTTCTTGGCCATCTGTATGTCTTCTTTGGAGAAATGTCTATTTAGGTCTTCTGCCATTTTTGGATTGGGTTTTTTGTTTTAATATTAGCTGCATGAGCTGTTCATATATATTGGAAATTAATCCTTTGGCTGTTGATTCGTTTGCAAATATTTTCTCCCATTCTGAGGGTTGTCTTTTTGTATTGTTTGTAGTTTGCTTTGCAAAAGCTTTTAAGTTTCATTAGGCCCCATTTGTTTATTTTTGTTTTTATTTCCATTACTCTAGGAGGTGGATCAAAAAAGATCTTGCTGTGATTTATGTCAAAGAGTGTTCTTCCTATGTTTTCCTCTAAGAGTTTTATAGTGTCCAGTCTTACATTTAGGTCTCGAATCCATTTTGAGTTTATTTTTGTGTATGGTGTTAGGGAGTGTTTTAATTTCATTCTTTTACAGGTAGCTGTCCAGTTTTCCCAGCACCACTTATTGAAGAGACTGTTTTTTCTCCATTATATATCCTTGCCTCCTTTGTCATAGATTAGTTGACCATAGGTGTGTGGGTTTACCTCTGGGCTTTCTATCCTTTTCCATTGATCTATGTTACTGCTTTTCTGCCAGTACCATATTGTCTTGATGACTGTAGCTTTGTAGTATGGTCTGAAGTCAGGGAGTCTGATTCCTTGAGCTCTGTTTTTTTCCCTCATGACTTCTTTGGCTATTCGGAGTCTTTTGTGTCTCCATACAAATTTTAAGATTCTTACTTCTAGTTCTGTTAAAAAAAAAAAAAAAAGCCACTGGTAATTTGATAGGGATTGCATTGAATGTAGATTGCTTTGTGTAGTATAGTTATTTTCACAATGTTGATTCTTTGAATCCAAGAACATGGTATATCTCACCATCTGTTTGTATCATCATTAATTTTCATCAGTGTCTTATAGTTTTTTTCATACAGGTCTTTTGTCTCCCTAGGTAGGTTTATTCCTAGGTATTTTATTCTTTGTGTTGCAGTGGTAAATGCGAGTGTTTCCTTAATTTCTCTTTCAGATTTTTCATCATTAGTATATAGGAATGCAAGAGATTTCTGTTTATTAATTTTGTATCCTGCAACTTTACCAAATTCATTGATTACCTATAGTACTTTTCTGGTGGCATCTTTAGGATTCTCTATGTATAGTATCATGTCATCTGCAAAAAGAGACAGTTTTATTTCTTCTCCAATTTGTATTTCTTTTATTTCTTTTTCTTCTCTGAATGCCATGGCTAGGACTTCCAAAACTATGTTGAATAATAGTGGTGAGACTGGACATCCTTGTCTTTTTCTTGATCTTAGAGGAAATGCTTTCAGTTTTTCACCATTGAGAGTGATGTTTGCTGTGGGTTTGTCATATATGGCCTTTATTATGTTGAGGTAGCTTCCCTCTATGCCCACTTTCTGAAAAGTTTTTATCATAAATGGGTGTTGAATTGTGTCAAAAGCTTTTTCTGCAACTATTGAGATGGTCATGTGGTTTTTATTCTTCAGCTTGTTAATATGGTGTATCATGTTGATTGATTTGAATATATTGAAGAATGCTTGCATCCCTGGGATAAATCCCAGTTGATCATGGTGTATGATCCTTTTAATGTGTTGTTTGTTTCTGCCTTTGCTAGTATTTTGTTGAGGATTTTTACATCTATAGTCATCAGTGATATTGGTTTGTAATTTTCGTTTTTTTGTAGTATCTGTCTGGCTTTGGAATCAGGGTGATGGTGGCCTCATAGAATGAGTTTGGGAGTGTTCCTTCCTCTGCAATTTTTGGAAGAGTTTGAAAAGGATGGGTATTAGCTCTTCTCTAAATGTTTGATGGAATTCACCTGTGAAGCCATCTGGTCCCAGACTTCTGTTTTTTGGAAGATTTTTTAATCACAGCTTGAATTTCATTACTTATGAGTGGTCTGTTCATATTTTCTATTTCTTCCTGGTTCAGTCTTGGAAGATTATACCTTTCTAAGGATTTGTCCATTTCTTCCATGTTGTCCATTTTATTGGCATAGGGTTGCTTGTAGTAGTCTCTTAGGATGCTTTGTATTTCTGCCGTGTCTGTTGTACCTTCTCCTTTTTCATTTCTAATTTTACTGATTTGAGTCCTCTCCCTCTTTTCCTTGGTGCATCTGGCTAAAGGTTTTTCAATTTTGTTTATCTTCTCAAAGAACTAGCTTTTACTTTTATTGATCTTTGCTGTTGTTTTCTTTGTTTCTATTTCATTTATCTCTGCTCTGATCTTTATGATTTTTTTTCCTTCTGCTAACTTTGGGTTTTGTTTGTTCTTCTTTCTCTAGTTCTTTAGGTGTAAGGTTAGATTGTTTGAGGTGTTTCTTGTTTCTTGAGGTAGGCTTGTATTGCTATAAAGTTCCCTCTTAGAACTGCTTTTGCTGCATCCCATAGGTGTTGGATCGTTGTGTTTTCATTGTAATTTGTCCCTAGGTGGTTTTTGATTTCCTCTTTGATTTCTTAAGTTATCTCTTGGTTATTCAGTAACGTATTGTTTAGCCACCATGTGTTTGTTTTTTACGTTTTTCTCCCTGTAATTGATTTCTAATCTTATAGTGTTGTGGTCAGAAAAGATGCTTGATATGATTTCAATTTTCTTAAATTTACTGAGGCTTGATTTGTGACCCAAGATGTGATCTATCCTGGAGAATGTTCCGTGTGCACTTGCGAAGAAAGTGTAATCTGCTGTTTTTGGATGGAATGTCCTATAAATATCAGTTGTCTATCTGGTCTATTGTGTCATTTAAAGCTTGTGTTTCCCTATTAATTTTCCATCTGGATGATCTGTCCATTGGTGTAAGTGAGGTGTTAGAGTCCTCCACTATTACTGTGTTACTCTCGATTTCCTCTCTTATAACTGCTGTTAGTATTTGCCTTATGTATTGAGGTGCTCCTATGTTGGGTGCATATATATTTATAATTGTTATATCTTCTTCTTAGATTGATCCCTTGATCATTGTGTATCATTATCCTTGCTTGTCTCTTGTAACATTCTTTATTTTAAAGTCTATTTTATCTGATATGAGTATTGGTACTCCAGCTTTCTTTCGATTTCCATTTGCATGGAATATCTTTTTCCATCCCCTCACTTTCAGTCTGTATGTGTCCTTAGGTCTGAAGTGGGTCTCTTGTAGAAAGCATATATATGGGTCTTGTTTTTGTAGCTATTCAGCGAGTCTGTGTCTTTTGGTTGGAACATTTAATCCATTCACGTTTAAGGTAATTATCGATATGTATGTTCCTATGACCATTTTCTTAATTGTTTTGGGTTTGTTTTTGTAGGTTCTTTTCTTCTCTTTTGTTTCCTGCGTAGAGAACTTCCTTTAGCATTTGTTGTAGAGGTCGTTTGGTGGTGCTGATTTGTTTTAGCTTTTGCTTGTCTGTAAAGCTTTTGATTTCTCCATCACATCTGAATGAGATCCTTGCCAGGTAGAGTAATCTTGGTTGTAGGTTCTTCCCTTTCATCTTCCCTTTCATCATAAATATATTCATGCCACTCCCTTCTGGCATGCAGTTTCAGCTGAGAAATCAGCTGTTAACTTTATGGGAGTTCCCTTCTGTGTTATTTGATGTTTTTCCCTTGCTGCTTTCAATAATTTTTCTTTGTCTTTAATTTTTGTTAGTTTGATTGCTATGTGTGTCAGTATGTGTCTCCTTGGGTTTATCCTGCCTGGGACTCTCTTTGCTTCCTGGACTTGGGTGGCTGTTTCCTTTCCCATGTTAGGGAAGTTTTTGACTTCACTAACAAGGGAAATATTTTCTTGGGTCCTTTCTCTCTCTCTTTTCCTTCTAGGACCCCTATAATGTGAATGTTCTTGTGTTTAATGTTGTCCCAGAGGTCTCTTAGGCTGTCTTCATTTCTTGTCATTCTTTTTTCTTCATGCTGTTCCATGGCAGTGAATTCCACCTTTCTGTCTTCCAGGTCACTTACCCTTTCTTCTACCTCAGTTATTCTGCTATTGATTCCTTCTAGTGTCTTTTTCATTTCAGTTATTGTATTGTTCATCTGTTTGTTTGTTCTTTAATTCTTCTAGGTGTTTTTTAATTCTGCTAGGATTTTGTTAAACATTTCTTGCATCTTCTCAATCTTTGCCTCCATTCTTTTTCCAAGGTCCTGGATCATCTTCACTATCATTATTCTGAATTTTTTTTTCTGAAGCTTGCGTATCTCCACTTCATCTAGTTGTTTTTCTGGGCTTCTATCTTTTTCCTTCCTCTGGTACGTAGCCCTCTGCCTCTTCATCTTGTCTATCTTTCTGTGAATGTGGTTTTTGTCCACAGGCTGCAAGATTGTAGTTCTTCTTGCTTCTGCTGTCTGCCCTCTGGTTGAAGAGGCTATCTAAGAGGCTTGTGCTAGTTTCCTGATGGGAGGGACTGGTGGTTAGGTAGAGCTGGGTGTTGCTCTGGTGGGCAGAGCTCAATAAAACTTATTCTGCTTGTCTGTTTATGATTGGGGCTGGGTTCCCTCCCTGTTGGTTGTTTGGCTTGAGGCGACCCAACACTGGAGCCTACCCGGCTCTTTGCTGGGGCTAATGGCAGACTCTGGGAGGCCTCAGGCCAAGGACTACTTTCCACAACTTCTGCTGCCAGTGTCCTTGTCCTCATGGTGAGCCACAGCCACCCTCTGTCTTTGCAGGAGATCCTCCAACACTAGCAGGTAGGTCTGGTTCAATCTCCTATGGGGTCACTGCTCCTTCCCCTGGGTCCCAATGTGCACACTCCTTTGTGTGTGTCCTCCAAGAGTGGAGTCTCTGTTTACTCCAGTCCTCTCCAAGTCCTGGAATCGAATACTGCTAGCCTTTAAAGTTTGATTCTCTAGGAATTCCTCCTCCTGTTGCCGGACCTCCAGGTTGGGAAACCTGACGTGGAGCTCAGAACCTTTACTCCAGTTGGTGGACTTCTGTGGTATAAGTGTTCTCCAGTTTGTGAGTCACCCACCCAGTAGTTATGGGATTTGATTTTATTGTTGTTGCACTCCTCCTACCATCTCACTGTGGCGTTTGCTTTGGTTTTGAATGTGGAGCATCTTTTTTGCTGAGTTCCAGTGTCTTGCTGTTGATTATCATTCAGCAGTTAGTTGTGATTCCAGTGCTCTCACAAGAGGGAGTCCAAATTCACAAAGCTTTATAGCTATGTTTTCTTCTAAGAGTTTTGAAGATGCAAGAAGCATTCTTATATTTGGACATTTGACTCTTTTTAAGTTAATTTTTTACATATGATGTGAAGGAGAGAGACCCCTTTATTCTTTTGGTTGTGGGTATTTCATTGTCCTAGCGCGCCTTTTGTTGAAAAGATTATTTTTCCTCATTTAATTTTCTTCCCTTCTTTGTCAAAAATTGAGTCTTTAGAAATTTGGAGGCACTGATATATTATTGTAGATTCTAGTGTAAACCTTCAGAATTCCCACGCCACTTTTATATTTGGTTATTTTTCCCCTTGCAGAAACTTCTGAAATATATATAAATATTAAATGTTTTGAAATTTTACTGTCAGTGCTTTGGTGTAGGAAACTTTATAGTCCTTATGCAAGGCCTTTATTCTGACATTCAAGCATGGGGCAGTTTTATCTGCAAATCTTTGACACACCTCCAGGAGAGAGGTGGGGCTCTGTGTCTCATCTGCATGAATATGGGCTTGATTTAGTCACTTGTTTATAACCAATAGCTGCATTGGAAATGATGTGTGACCTTCCAAGGTTATGCCACAAAAGGTGATGGATCTTCTGTATTTCATGCTGAAGCACTCAGACTGGTGGCTTGAGCCACCGTGTAAGAAATTTCATTACCTTGTTACTTCCATTGTGTGTGAGGCCTCTCCACCTGGAGAGGCCAGATGTAGTTCATATGGACTCAGCTGAGGTCACAGGTGTTAAGCCAGCACCAGTCGCCAGATATATGCATGAAAGTGGCTCCAAATGATTCCAGCACACCACCATTCAGTCACCCCAAGCCATCAGGTGTTCCCCAGGAGAGGGTCCAGGAACTGTGGAAAAGAGACAGGCCATTCTCCCTGTTCCTGTCAAAACTCATAATCCCTGAAGGTATGAGCACGATTAAACGGTTATTTAAAGCAGCTAAATGCTAGGGTATTTTGTTGGCACTAGTATCCAGAACATAAATCTTTCAATTCTGGAGAATAATAATTTCTTGCCTTTCTTCTCTCTTTCTGAAACTGTTTTTAGTTGGACGTTGGCCCACCTGGAATGATCCTCTAATTTTCTTACCAGTTTTTCTCCAATGATATGTTGCTTTGTCTTTTTCTTTTTTTGGTGGTGGTGGTTTTCCATCTGTGTGTTTGTGTATAGGGAGATTTTCCCTATATTTGTCAAAACTTTTTGTTGAATTTTTAAAATATCTGCTATCTTACTAATTTGCAACAGCTTTTTCCTGTTCTTTTCTCCCTTTTTACTATGTCTTCATTTTTTTGCCTTCGTATATTATTCTGTGTTCCTATTCTGAGGATATTAATTTTGGAATTTTTATATTCTGTCTGGCTTCCTCAATTCCTTTTCTTCTGCTTGCTTGTTTAGTTTGGTCCTTTTTTTTTTTCCAGGTTGGAAGCATACTTAATTGTCCTGCTGACCCTTGGCTGTCTGTTTATATTTGAGTGAATTTGAAGCTACATGTGCATAGTAGTGTTTGCTGACTTCTGGGCTTCCAGTTAGATAATGTTTTTATTTGGGTACCACCTAATCCCTATATTCATATATCACATTTTCTGGGGCCATTCCATTTTCCTAGAGAAGAATCTATGACCTCCTGCCTATAGAACAGTTTCAGGTAGTGTCCACTTTGCTGGAGCTCATACTAGAAATGGTCTAGGAATGGGGCCCTTAATGGTTTCACCATTGAATTAGTTCCCCTAATTTTAGCCTCTTACCTCTTACCTCTTGTTACTCTCCTATTTCTCCTACACTAGTCTAGAAACTCTGATTCAGTTATTCTGTACAATGGAACCTTCGGGTCTTTGGGGGTCATTGGAGGAATGTAGTCGTTTGAGGACCAGATCTGGAGACTACATTAATGTAGAATTTCAATAAATCTCCTTGTATCTACTCCATATCTCACATTACCTTTTTCAATATGCACTCCTAGGCTCTATGAAAAAATTACACCCTTTTCGCCAGGACGTTCCTCTAAAGGGGCCCAGGTTTTAGCTATCTCTGCTCTAAAATGTCAGTTTCCCACTTATCTGCATGCTTTCAATCTTCCAAGATGTGTTGAAATTTCTCATCTCTATTGTTTCCTTTTCTTCCCTCTTTCTGATAGTTGTGTTATATATATATATAAAATATTTTTATTCTTATTTTACTAGCATTTGGCAATAAATAGTTTTAGCCATGTTTAAAATTTTACAATTAAAAAAATTAATAAATTAGATTTTAGAACACAGAGCACGTTATATAGTAGTAATAATGATTGTTTATAGTAATATAAATATGATATATTTAATATAATGGAACTTCTGTGACATCTAGAACTGTACTGTACCATCTATAGGTGCTTTTATTTTCTTTGCACCATATTCTTTGTAAAAATATAATGTACATATTTCTCTAAATCACATTTCATGTTTTAAATCACACCTTTATTTCAGAATATGTGGAGGTAGGTTTTAATGTTTCCTAGAGAGGTTGGAGTCTAGCAGTGGATAAAGGAGGAATTGGGCAGTTGTTTCAGCCACAGTGCTTTGGGCGTGACTAGCCAATTAATTACAATATTTTCTGTCTACAGTACACTTGGGGAATTTATTTAGATCTACTCTCAGAGCTGACTTCCCAAGAGGATGCAAGTCAATTATGGTTCGAGTTCTTCCTGTCTCATTAGTCATTTGAATAATAATATATTTGAATGACGGCCCAGGAGACTAGAGTTAGGAACTGCTTGTTTCAGTCCCAAATGAGTTGCTTAGTCTGATAATCCTGTGTCCATTATTAGTTCAAGCTGTGCTATATGATTGACTCTGGGATATTCTGCTGACTTCCAGAAAAACTGGTGGGGTATATAGCTTTATATGCTTTTTAATATATAAAGATCCAATTATACTAGACATCTGTAGCTTGGCAAATTACTTTTCAAGTCACCAAAACTGCTTCTAAATCGAGATCTAAATAGTGTGTCAGTTTTGCTTATTTTCCACTTATTAAAAAAAGTAAGTATTGTGTTCCAAAAGAGTTACGTTTTTAATATTTTTTAAAAATGGCTGTGTGACTGTAACCAAAAATAACACCGAGTGCAAAATTATGTTATTTTACTCTCATGGTCAGCCATCCCTTGATGCATAGAGTGTAAATAAGATGTGGACCAATCTATAAAATTCCACAAATGATCATAACCTTGGTCATTATTTAAGAAAAATTATTATTATGAACTCTTTTCCAAATGTTTAAAAAAATAAGAGCAAAGTATTATAAATACAGTATGATTGAAGTAAGAATATATAAAGGAAAAACATAAACCATGTGATAACAATGAACAACGGTCCCAGAAAAGATGATTGTTCTTTTACAAGTTTTATTTTTAAGTGTCTGTGTATGTGAAACTAAAAATATCGGTTAGCCTTTGAGCTAATCTTTATAACAACCTAGGGACCGTCAGATAGAAGGTCAAAACCCAGCACTCCTTCTCAGACCTGAAGGAAAAGGTATTTCCTGTGTGATTAGTGCTTTACTTTGATAATGTATTTAGCTGATCTGAAGTGTCATTCCTTACTTGTGGTAACAACTCATCTCTCATCCTATGAAAATACTGATCCTAACTATTTGGAACATTAATGTTTTTTTCTTAGAAACCTCAGAACTTACAGGTAACATGAACATGATTGTTCTCTAATTCTATCGAGATTCTGTTTTATTATTAAATCCTTCCTCTTGTATATGAATACAAAACCTTCTCTTACATAGACAGTAATACTAGAAAGGCCTGGATTTCTTACAAGGATTTCTTCTTACTTTTTGTCCACAGATTTCATACATGTTTTATATATGTTATGTACATTTTCTTATAGAGTATCTCATATTGACTGTATATTTGATTTTATGACTTGATAGATTGCTCCGTGAATGTGAAATGACTACATTATAGGTGAGGCAAAAATGTATATTGGCTTCTCTGTAGATACGTAAGGATTACCACATAAGAGGTTACCTGTGGTGACTAACATTGATGAGCAAAAAACCAAGGAATTTAACATGTGGTTTTGCATATTCAGTGACCAAATGAAAACCTAACTTCAATGAACACATCTCATTTTAGGCATAAAGATCCCAACTAAAATGGAGATAAGATTACTTAATAAAGGATTATCATCATCCTTCTATGATGAAATATATTTAACTCATCTTCCTGGTTGCCCGCCTTGGGGAATAATATATGTAAGCAAGTTGGGCTTACTACAACTATTATTTAAAAATGAAGAAACTTTCCTAATAAATGTCTTAAGTAGATACCTAATAGTAAGCATCCCAACATAGCAGATAGCCCTTCTCCACTAATCTGTTTCTTTTCATGGTTGGAAAACAAAGATCTTGGTCTATGGAACTGAATGTGTTCTCATGTTAATATAAGGATCTAACTATTTTCATTAAGGAAAAAAAATTGCCTTCTGTATTATTCCTGGACTTCTGCTCACTTGAGTGCTCTGAAAGCATGCTGCATGTTCTTCAAAATATGATGACAATTCTTTTAAATTGGACTAGACAGTTGCTATGAACTGTCCCTGCAAAATTTATATGTTAAAGCCCTACCATGTAATGTGACTGTATTAAAGATAGGGTCTTTAGGACATAATTAGGTTAAACGAGGTCATAAGAGTGAGGTATTGGTCTGATAGGACTGTGGCCTTAGAAGGCAGCTGTCTGCAAGCCAGAAAGACAGTTGTCACCAGAAGCTGAACACTGTCAGACCTTGATTTTGGACTTCCCAGCGTCTTTAACTCTGAGAAAATAAATGTCTGTTTAAGGTACTCAGTCTACATTTTCTTTAGGTAGCCCAAGCTGACTAACACAGCAGTTTGTAATTAATGTGCTTTGATAGAAGGGCTCCTGGCATATTGAACAAGCTGCACCCCAGATTTTAAAACAAACTGATGACTTATGAATTGTATTTAATTGGACAATAGCCTCAGGCAAAAATCAACACATTTTCTTAGAATTATAAGACAAAAAAATACTTTATAATGTCACTGCTTATTTAACAAAGGCTCTAAAATACTACACTTATTATATGTATGTCTACAAGACTCTTGTAATACTTGTAACAGCAGTTACAGATCCTAAGTTTGATAGTATATAATGGTAAAGATACCTTCTATTTATTGAGCACTTATGATGTTGTAGGAGACATACTTACATTACGTTATTTAAACCTCACAGTATACATTAGATACTGTTATTTTTCCCATTTCACAGATGATGAAATTGACCACAGGCCTGTAAATAATGAGAATACCGGGGTTTCACTGGATGCTGTTAATGTTTCATTAAACTTGGATGCTGTTAATGCTTCATTAAACCATGATACCCAATGGTACACTTTCACCATACATATATATATATATATATATATATATATATATACGCCATATAGAATGTCTATGGGACAAGGCACCCCTGAAAAGATGCTGGCAATATCATGCCAGTTTTCTCTTTCTTTTCTCTTTTTTGTAGATGCTTTTTAGAAAAATTTCCTTTCGTGAACACATTTCTTAATTCAGACAGAGAAAAAAATTGACCACGATAAGAGCTTCTTCATTTACAGTCACTTTTCAGTCTTGCATCCTTGAACTTATACTCAGGATTAGTTTTATTGAATTCTTATGTCATCTCTTGAAAAGGCTAAACCTACTTTTTACATGTTGAATCTTTCTAATTTATTCTCAGAGTAACCATATTTTCAGTTTCGAAAGTACCTTATTCTTTACCTATAGAGAAAAAGCAAAAATAATAATAATTAAAAAAAAACAGGGAGAGGTCCATCTGTTTCTCCCTATTTCAGGCAATATACAGAATGAATCAAATATTTCCCCTTTTCTTAGATTCTATCTTTCTCCGTTGGTCCAGGCCCACAGAAAGTTTCTGAAAAGTTACGGAAGCTGCTGAATAGGTACACCAATGACCTATAGAAATGCATATCAGGATAACCTCCTGTCTATCCAGGTTCCCCTAGACCATCAAAATGAAGGGAGGGAGATGAGTCACGCACCAAGAAAATTTTCCCATGGACCCAAGAAAAAGGAGGACCAACTTGCTAATAAATACATTAGCCGGTAGCAAATGTTGAAATGGTAGCACTTTCCTGTGCTTCCTGCCATGAACATCTACTAGGAGGATCAGTGCCACCTGGTCCCTCTGTATCCAGACATCAGTGTCTTAATCAAAACAGGCTGTTAACACATTTCTCCAAGTCTAATATTTATGTATGTCATAGAACAGACATTAAACAAATAAAAACAAAAGCTCATTATATAAGGAAATAGATGTATAGCATCCAATGATAAATCATCTACGTCGAGGGAATAATTTGCTCTATGAGAAAAAGCCTGTTATTGTTAAGGGCTGGTTATTACAAGGACTTGTGGAAACCATTCCTTGAAAGGATAGGATATCCATTTAGAGATTTAGAGCAGTAGCTGCATGGACAGCTGAGTCTGAGGAGGCTTCCCAGTTCCCTGACTTGTGGTGTGGACTTTATCCATATGCCTAACGCATGGCCATAATCACTGTGACTATCATAAAACAATTTATTTAAAACATTGGCAGAAAAAATAAATATGGAAAGTTGAAGTAAATTAACAAATGGAAAGCAGATAGTAAAAAGGGATGAAAACTGAGAAATAGGTACAAATAATAAAAGCGTATTTAAAGAAGTAATATGTGATTTAAAAATGAAAGAACTGGAATCAAAAAATAAAAATTTATTTGTAAAAAATAGAAATACATTAATACAATATAAAGAATGCTGGAAGGTAAAAAGTTTATAATGTATAAAAATAAAACATCTCACAGAATGTTATAAACATACAAATAGTTTGGATTGTAGAATGAGAGTAAAAATTAAGACCTAAAAATATTGAGTGTAGGTTACAATACGTAAATTAGTACAATAAACATGGCCAAGAAAGACTGCAAGAAAAAAGTTAATGATGATTAGACAACTAGATAATGAAATTTAAAAGTTGTACAAAAACCAAATGAAATGTCGTAAATCAAGACAATAACTAAAGGCATATCAAGGTATTAATCTAAATTCCAGCAAAGTGTGAAGCCTTGCCAGTGTTCTGATATGGATCAACAAACACAATGGCATGAGTTTAGTTTGGCAGTCAAAAAATTACAGCAAAAATTAATCAGCCTATGAAGAGAGAAACAAGTCTACACCTGTCTCAGTACACTCAGCAGTCTATATTTGAGAGATTAGCATTTTGGACTACGTAGAGAAAACATTATGAACTGTTTCTAATAGGTGGAAGGGAAAACATTTCCATTTTAGTATAAGCTGAAGTACTTATGTATGATTATCCAAGTCAAGATAAGCTCTTAGGTTGGGCATATTTCTTTGTGAATCTGTTTTGGAATCCAAGAATAACCTTTAAGAAACAGAATAATGAACTCTATGAACCAGATAGTTCAGCAATTTTACTAAGCGGTGGCCTTTTAAAGTCTGTTTGGTGTTGATACTGGTGTGATGCCCTTTTCTGGATGAAGAATAAATAGACCTGCTTGGTAATTTTTGAATTCCATATTTAGCCTTCCTTTGGTTTGGAGTTCACTAGTGGAGCATGATGTGGCAAATAGCCCTGAGACGGTAAGGTAATGAGGCTGCGTGAGCTAGTGATGCCTACATTCGTTTCTCCATACAAAAGAGAGTTGAAACCAGAGAGAAAGCAAGGGGAACAGTAGGCTGAGTCACAGGGGAAGCAGCTTAGGGATATTGGGAAGGGCAGAAGATGAGAAGATGTCTGAAAGATGAGATGCATAGATCTAAGAACTGTAATTGGGAAACTTTAATATTGTCCTATAAAAGTAGAAAGGTTGTAAATTAAGATGCTTTTTCTTACACCTTACTTGTCCCCTCAGAGACAAGTCCCTTAGAGAGACATCAGTGAGGACCGAGTTTGGCTTCGGCATCATCCTTGTTTCCCTTGGCTCAGGTCAGCTGAGGGCACGCTCTCTCCTGTGCTCCTGGCTCAGTGTTCTCTTACTGTCCAACACCCCTGAGGCACCAAGAACCCACACATGACCACCTTCTCTGCTCCCTTTAAAGCACCCTGTGCTAAACCTTTTAGCTCCATTCAGATTGGCAATCTCATATTGAATCTGATGTCAGCTGGATCTGAAAAGAAAGCAATTAGATTATACTATCTGATACCCAAAGTATGAATAGCTGATAACCCACACTCACTTCTAAATCCTTTGAGAAAAATTTGAATTTTAAAATAAGACACTTTAACCTCAATAAATATTCAGTTGATGATAATTCAGTCACTATGAGAAAGTGAAGAAAGGGAAGGAAGTAAAGGGGACAGTGAGAAACTTTGGGGGGGAGGGGGCATATTTAATGACTTCTCTAAGGCTTACGATATAATTTGGGGTTTGGACATAAAGTACATAACCATTCTTGAAACACTGGTATTTGCTAATTAGTGCCTGATCACGTTTCCTGTGATTGTGCCCACTTTTGCATATATTAATTCATGTAATGTTTTAGGCACAAGATTTGTCTTGGTTATTTACTTGATGAAATTTCTGGTGTTTATTGGCAACACAAATTATAAGCATAATCCTTGTCATGCTCCAGTTTCTTTCCAGGCCATGATAATTGAATTTCTGTTCATTAGAGTAGTGAGTTTTTGTTTTTGGTAGAACATGTTCTATTTTGTTGAAAGGACAGCTATAAACAGAGGCGAAATGACCTCTGTAGATAAAAAAACAAAAATCAACAGAGCTACCAGCACAGTCAGAAAGAGATCTGCTTATATATCTTCCATTGACTAAAGGTTATGACGTACAGGTATTTAATACACGTATTTATTCCTTGTCTTTTCCATGACCTTGAACGTCTCCCATTAAATTATGAAGAAGCTGTGTGTAGGTAGCAGAACTGTGCTATGGAGCTTTGTATGTTTTTTGCTGGCATTTCTTGTTCTCCAAGTTTCTCTTCTTTTGCTGTCTGTAAAGGCACAGTCTAGAGTGTCAAGTCCAAGGAAAGTGACAAAAAATTGGGAAGTAGCCATTTTCTGAGTTTGAAGTGCATTTGGGAAAAAATGCCCTGTAGAGAAAAAGTGAGACTGGGCAAACAGATAATGGAAGCAGTCCGAAGAGAATCCCAGCAGCAGAGAGCTGTAGATTCAAAGTGAACAGTGCACATTTCCCACGTGGTTCTTTGTTTCTGCGAGTATATCAGAGAAAATAAAGAAGATGAATCGCTGACTCCGACAGACTTGGGCCTGAATTCTAATTCTGGTCCTTATTCAAATATGAATTTGGATGAGTAATTTTTAGCTCTCTATGGCTTGATTTCCTAATGTGTAAAAATAGGATTAAATATGTCTACTCTGTTAATTTTACATTGTGTCTGGAAGAATCAAAAAGATAGTAGATGTGAAACTTCTTTATGCTATTAACCTATTTAAGACCAAGGTTGTCATTCCTTCATAGAATTTCTCTCAAGAAACAAATTTTAATAGCAATAATATTTAAATGAATAAATGTTCATACTTGACAGTATAGTTTTCTATATCAATAGGAACTGCCAACTGAAGCACAAATGATACATAATAGAATATTCATTTTAGTAATAATTCAGTAAATAAGATTTACTGAATCCATTTGGTAGATTAATATATGGTCATTCAGTTAATGAAATAGCATGCTTTTACTAACAAGGAGTATTTTACAAATATAATTTATAAAAATAGTTTGCAGAAAAATATATGTTGTCATTATGGACTGAATGTTTGTGTCCCCCCAAAATTCATATGTCGAAGCCCTAACCCCCAATGTGGTGGAATTTGGAGATGGAGTCTTTGGGAGGTAATCAGGGTTAGATGAAGTCATGAGGGTGGGTGGGGTCCTCATGAGGGGATTCGTGTCCTTTAAGAAGAGATGTCAGAGAGCTTGCTCTCTCTCTCTCCCCATGGGTGCCGGAAGAGGAGGTCATGAGGAGCCCATAGGGAGATGATGGCCAAGAGAAGAGGCCTCAGAACAAAACCTAACTTGCAGGCATCTTGATCTTAGACTTTCCATCCTCCAGGTGTGAAAAATAAATTTCTATTGTTGAAGCCACCTAGTCCATGGTATTTCATTATGGCAGCCTGAGCTAAGATAGTTATATAAACCTATTTTGTTAAAAATCCTAATATGTGTATAAGGGAAGAAAATGAAAGAAGAGGCAGCAAACACTTAACAATAGTAAGCACTGGAATTTAAAATTCGGGGCTTCTCAGGTTTCACTGTATAAATTTGTACGTTATCTGACCGTTTTCTAATGTGTGTGTATTATACTTGTGATTTGAAAAAAGAAAAACAAAGATTCTTTTATCTAAAAAGTAAATAATAATTAAAATTTTAGGAGGAACACTTGAGTTTAGCGTCAAAAGGACTGATATTATTCCTGATCATGTTACTTATTAAGCACAAACCTTAGGCAAGCTTTCTGCTTACTCAAGCTTTCTAAACCTCAATCCCTTCATTTGTAAACTATGTATAGCAATGTTTGCCCTACCCAAGATCTGGAAATTTTGTTGGGGGAAAATGGAGATAAAGCATAGGAAAACTTTGAGAAACCATAAAAATACGTTTCGTATGCACAGTATATCATAAGTAACTTTGTCATTAAATACATTAAGAAAATATATTTCTGAATAAGAAGGAAAGAGAAAAATATTTAGACATAAGAACTTTAAGAATTAGCAATATACAAAGATGTTTTTTAAAAAAAGTTAATCATATGAAAGGGGGTGAAAATTGAAACTCTTACCGTCACCAACCATATATGAGAAAAAAGAGCACTTTTCCTGTTACTCTGAGATGTCACATATTTCCAGTGATATGGTTCCTATCTTTTTTTTTTAATTTTGGAATTTTATTTTATTTTTTTATACAGCAGGTTCTTATTAGTCATCAGTTTTATACACATCAATCACAATCGCCCAATTCAGCACACCACGACCACCCCCCAACCACTTCCCACCCTTGGTGTCCATATGTTTGTTCTCTACATCTCTCAAACCGGTTCATCTGTACCATTTTTCTAGTTTCCACATACATGCTTTAATATTCGATATTTGTTTTTCTCTTTCTGACTTACTTTACTCTGTATGACAGTCTCTAGATCCATCCACTTCTCAATAAATGACTCAGTTTCATTCCTTTTTGTGGCTGAGTAATATTCCATTGTATATATGTACCACATCTTCTTTATCCATTCATCGGTCAGTGGTCATTTAGGTTGCTTCCATGCCCTGGCTATTGTAAATAGGGCTTCAGTGAACATTGGGGTGCATGTGTCTTTTTGAATTACGGTTTTATCTGGGTGTATGCCCATTAGTGGGATTGCTGGGTCATATGGTAATTCTATTTTTAGTTTTTTAAGGACTCTCCATCCTGTTCTCCATAGTGGCTGTATCAATTTACCTTCCCAGCAACAGTGCAAGAGGGTTCCCTTTTCTCCACACCCTCTCCAGCATTTGTTTGTAGATTTTCTGATGATGCCCATTCTAACTGGTGTGAGGTGATACCTCATTGTAGTTCTGATCTGCATTTCTCTAATAATTAGTGATGTTGAGCAGCTTTTCATGTGTTTGCTGGCAATCTGTATGTCTTCTTTGCAGAAATGTCTATTTAGGTCTTCTGCCCATTTTGGATTAGGTTGTTTGTTCTTTAATATTGAGCTGCACGAGCTGTTTATATGTTTTGGAGATTAATCCTTTGTCCATTGATTCGTTTGTGAATATTTCCTCCCATTCTGAAGGTTGTCTTTTCGTCTTGTTTATGGTTTCCTTTGCTGTGCAAAAGCTTTTAAGTTTCATTAGGTCTCATTTGTTTGTTTTTATTTCCATTATTCTAGGAGGTGGATAAAAAAGATCTCGCTGTGATTTATGTCAGAGTGTTCTTCCTATGTTTTTCTCTAAGAGTTTTATAGTGTCCGGTCTTACATTTAGGTCTCTAATCCATTTTGAGTTTATTTTTGTGTATGGTGTTTTGGAGTGTTCTAATTTCATTCTTTTACATGTAGCTGTCCAGTTTTCCCAGAACCACTTATTGAAGAGACTGCCTTTTCTCCACTGTATATCCTTGCCTCCTTTGTCATAGATTAGTTGACCATAGGTGTGTGGGTTTATCTCCGGGCTTTCTGTCTTGTTCCATTGATCCATGTTTCTGTTTTTGTGCCAGTATCATATTGTCTTGATTACTGTAGCTTTATAGTATAGTCTGAAGTCAGGGAGCCTGATGCCTCCAGCTCCGTTTTTTTCCATCAAGACCACGTTGGCTATTTGGGGTCTTTGGTGTCTCCATACAAATTTTAAGATTTTTTGTTCTAGTTCCATAAAAAATGCCATTGGTAATTTGAAAAGGATTGCATTGAATCTGTAGATTGCTTGGGTAGTGTAGTCATTTTCACAATATTGACTCTTCCAATCCAAGAACATGGTATATCTCTCCATCTGTTGGTATCATCTTTAATTTCTTTCATCAGTGTTATACAGTTTTCTGCATACAGGTCTTTTGTCTCCCTAGGTAGGTTTATTCCTAGGTATTTCATTCTTTTCATTGCAGTGGTATATGAATATTGCTACTCCAGCTTTCTTTTGATTTCCATTTTGCAAGGAATATCTTTTTCCATCTCCTCAGTTTCAGTCTGTATGTGTCCCTAGGTCTAAAGTGGGTCTCTTGTAGACAGCCTATATATATGGGTCTTGTTTTTGTATCCATTCACCAAGGCTGTGTCTTTTGGTTGGAGCATTTAATCCATTCACATTTAAGGTAATTATCAGTATGTATGTTCCTATGAGCATTTTCTTAATTGTTTTGGGTTTATTTTTGTAGGTCCTTTTCTTCTCTTGTGTTTCCCACTTAGAGAATTTCCTTTAGCAACTTTTTGTAGAGCTGGTTTGGTGGTGCTGAATTCTCTTACCTTTGCTTGTCTGTAAAGGTTTTGATTTCTCCATCGAATTTGAATGAGATCCTTGCCGGGTAGGGTAATCTTGCTTGTAGGTTCTTCCCTTTTGTCACTTTAAGTATTTCATGCCATTCCCTTCTGGCGTGTAGAGTTTCTGCTGAGAAATCAGCTGTTAACCCTATGGGTGTTCCTTTGTATATTATTTGTCATTTTTCCCTTGCTGCTTTCAATAATTTTTCTGTGTCTTTAATTTTTGCCAATTTGATTACTGTGTGTCTTGGCATGTTTCTCCTTGTGTTTATCCTGTATGGGACTTGCTGCACTTCCTGGACTTGGGTGGCTATTTCCTTTCCCATGCTAGGGAAGTTGTCGACTATAATCTCTTCAAATATTTTCTTGGGTCCTTTCTCTCTCTCTTCTCCTTCTGGGACCCTGATAATGCACATGTTGTTGCATTTAATGTTGTCCCAGAGGTCTCTTAGGCTGTCTTCATTTCTTTTCATTCTTTTTTCTTCATTCTGTTCTGCAGCAGTGAATTCCACCATTCTGTCTTCCAGGTCACTTATTCGTTCTTCTGCCTCAGTTATTCTGCTATTGTTTCCTTCTAGTGTAGTTTTCATTTCAGTTATTGTATTGTCCATCTCTGTTTGTTTGTTCTTTAATTCTTCTAGGTCTTTCTTGCATCTTCTCGATCTTTGCCTCCATTCTTTTTCCGAGGTCCTGGATCATCTTCACTATCATTATTCTGAATTCTTTTTCTGGAAGGTTGCCTATCTCCACTTCATTAATTGCCTATCCCCACCTCATTAATTAATTCACTTAATTTAATTCATTTAACAGGTTTTATCCTGTTCCTTCATCTGGTATATAGCCCTCTGCCTTTTCATCTTGTCTGTCTTTCTGTGAATGTGGTTTTTTCCCCCACAGGCTGCAGGATTGTAGTTCTTCTTGCTTCTGCTGTCTGCGCTCTGGTGGATGAAGCTATCTAAGAAGCTTGTGGAAGTTTCCTGATGGGAGGGACTGGTGGTGGGTAGAGGTGACTGTTTCTCTGGTGGGCAGAGCTCAGTAAAACTTTAATCTGCTTCTCTGCTGATGGATGGGGCTGGTTTTCCTCCCTGGTGATTGTTTGGCCTGAGGCAACCCAACACTGGAGCCTACCTGGGCTCTTTGGTGGGGCTAATGGCGGACTCTGGGAGGGCTCACGCCAAGGAGTACCTCCCAGAACCTCTGCTGCCAGTGTCCCCATCCCCATGGTGAGCTACAGCCACCCACTGCCTCTGCAGGAGACCCCCCAACACCGGCAGGTGCATCTGGTTCAGTCTCCCCTGGGTTCACTGCTCCTTCCCCTGGGTCCAGATGCGCACACTACTTTCTCTGTGCCCTCCAAGAGTGGAGTCTCTGTTTCCCCCAGTCCAGTCGAAGTCCTGCAATCAGAACCCACTAGCCTTCAACATCTGATTCTCCAAGAATTCCTCCTCCCGTTGCCAGACCCCCAGGTTTGGAAGCCTGACGTGGGGCTCAGAACCTTCCCTCCAGTGGGTGGACTTCCGTGGTAGAAGTGTTCTCCGGTCTGTGAGTCACCCACCCAGCAGTTACGGGATTTGATTTTACTGTGATTGTGCCCCTCCTACCGTCTCATTGTGGCTTCTCCTTTGTTTTTGGCTGTGGGGTATCTATTTTGGTGAGTTCCAGTGTCTGCCTGTCGATGACTGTCCAGCAGCTAGTTGTGATTCTGGTGTTCTTGCAGAGGGAGTGAGAGTATGTCCTTCTATCCCACCATCTTATTGTTAATCTTTTTTTTTTTTTTTTTTTAAGATAAGTTATTCTCTGTCTGCTAAGCTTGTCTTGCTTTCTCCTTTTGAATCTCTGTGCATTTCAGTCTTTCAATGTGTATTTCAAGAAACAGAGTTAACATTCTTAGTTCTAATCTGATTAGATTGATCAAGATCTGTGGATCCTCATCACATTCAATAATTCAATAGGATCAAGTAACAGAAAACAATACTCTCGATTTTCCTATGAAAAGTAATATGTGCATTAAAAAATCCAAAAAACCCCAGACCTGTCCTCTCTATCTTGAGTGATGCTGAATTAACTTGAGCAGTGGATACTAAGATACTAGTAAGTGGATAGTAAGATACTAAAAACAAGCTAAGTTTGATGTTGATCAGCTTCACTGTGTGTTTGACAGATAATTCACTCTGAAAAAAGTGGCCCCGTTTTCCTGTCAGTTACCTTTATTTTATTGCAGGAGTAAAAAGCTTGGTGAAACAAAGGTCATACATGGCATTAAAAAAAAAACAAAAAACCCTGACATTGCTTCCTTAGAGGACAAATTCTTTGCAGAATAATTGCATCCACAGCTAAAAATAATCTGTCCTTGGTATCATCTTTTTCTCAACAACTAGATACATCACCTTGTTGGAAGACATATGGATAGTCCATATGTATGTAGTCAGACATCCAAAAAGTCATATTTTCCATTTGCAAATTAGAAGGATTGAAAATTTAGCAATAAAGGAAACTCAAGGTTACAGGCTTTGAGTTGTCACTGCAGATTGAAAAAACTTAGGCACTGTTTCCACATTAAGTAGAATGAGTCTGGTATTCTATTAGTTTCCTTAGTCTGTGCTTTTTTAGAAAACAGTAAATAAAGATAGAATTCTCTCTCTAGGTTCAAAGACTGCCTAATTAACTAGATAAGAAATAGATACAGAAAACACAGGAAGATGTGATAATGGGATTAATTCAGAAACACTTTCAAAGTAAAAATGCTTTATTCTAAGGAAAAACAAGGTTCCAAAAGGTCACTTGGATGCTTATTAGTGATTTATTTGTGTGTGTAGTTACCTTCAGTAGCTTTGCTGAGACATAATTCACATACCAAACAAGTCACCTGTGTAAAGGATGCACTACGGTAGTTTTAGAATATTCACGTGATTGTGCAGCCATTAGCACGATCTAATTTTAGTATATTTTCTTCTCTCCTAAAAGAAGCTATGGACTCATTAGCAGTTAATCAGCTCTCGCATTCCCCAACCCTGATCAACTGTTAATGTGCATCCTGTCTCCGTAGATTTGCTGAGTCTACATATGTCATACGTAAGGAATGATGTGTGGCCTTTTGTGACTGACTTCTTTCACTTAGCGTAATGTTTTCAATGTTTGTCTACATTGTTGCATGTATCAGTACTTCAGTTCTTTTTATTGGGAAATAATACTCCATTGTATGGATTTCATATTTTATTTTCATATTACCACTATATGGTATCATATTTTATTCATTCATCAGTTGTTGGATATTTGGGTTGTTTATAGTTTTCAGCTGTTATGAATAATGCTGGTGTGACCATATATGTTCCAGTTTTTGTGTGAATGCATGTTTTCTCTTGGGTATACAAGTAGGAGTAGAATTGTTGAGTTATATGGTACGTGTGAGGAAATATTACTGGGAATGGTGGATTTGAGACTCACGGAGGGATGATGAGTGATAAGAGAATATGAAAATAAAGATAAGATCATTCACATTACAGAGCAAAAAGGAAAGAGGCAAAATGCTGATTCAAGGGCATGCAGTCAATGGGTTGGCGAAATTGAAGAAGGGAGTAAAACAGAGCTGTGCCCTGAAACTGAAGAAGAAACCATGTCAGTGCTACAAATAGTTCATGCAGAGCAAGAATAGGGATATGGATACTTGGATACTCAGTGTGGCAAAAAGGAGATCAAACATTGGTGACCTTGCAGAGAAGAGTTTTGGTAGGTTGTGAAAAGTAGTACTGTACAACGAAGGTTTAAGGAGTAACAGGGAGGTGGCCAATGTAGAGTAATATTTAGTAATTTTGATTTGAAAGGGAAGCCTGTGATAAGGTTATAGGTCAAAGTAGGAAAGCATGTTTATAATCGGAGAAGAAAACTCAGTGCAAAGAAAAGAAACTGTAAGAGAGGGAATCGTTAATGGAGAAAAGCAGCAAGTGAGGTGATAGAGCATAAGACAAAGAATACGAGTGTAGGGTGGAACCTTTGACAGAGGAAACACCTTTCTAATTGATAGATGTTGAGGTAGGGAGGGAAGTTGCTTTTGGAGAAACTTTTTAGTTGCAGAAAATGCGTAGCTCATTAAATGATTGTCATTCTTTGGCATTTATTAAGCATGTATTTTTTTTCTCAAACTCTGTGAGGTGCTTTATGCGTGGAATTTAATTCTCACAGCTATGTTATGGAGTAACATTATTAATCACAATTTACAGATGATAAGACTGAGTTTTAGCATGTAGGATCAGGTCACAGCACAATGAAGGTATGATTTAGACCCAGGCTTGTATAACTCTGCTTCTCATAAGTTTATCAGTATATCTATTATGTTGGCCTTAATTTTTTCCATAAATTGGAAGATGCTATCAGTTGCTGGCGTTTTGAGTGTGATGTGTGTTTGACTAGATACATGGCCTGTTTTACTGACTAGGAATATAAATCTAGAGTGGACGTGAAATATGAAAACTTAAGTAAGCGTTCTGATTCCTAAATGTCTGTTGTTACCGAACCCAGGTTTGGCAGTTTGTTGCTCATAAGCCAGTAATTGGAGAGGCAAGTGTCAGTAGAAAAAGAAGAAGGTGCTTTAGTTAGGAAAGCTAGCAATCTGGGAGAAGGTGGACTCATGTCCAGAGGCCAACTCCAAAGATTCTGCTCAACCAGGACAGTTTTTAAAAGGAAAAATGAGCATTAGGGTGGCAGAGAATCTCAGTGAATCATCAAGGCAGGAGGTTGGGTTCTGCATCATTCTCCACTGAGTGCACACGGGCTGACTCTTTATTCAGATGTTATATTGCCCACATGATCTGCCTTCAGGATTGCTAAAGGAGCTGTTGGGAGTAGAGAGCTAGTCATTTTTTAACTGCTTAATTCTTCATTGTTCTTTTTATCTAGGAAAAGAATCAACAGGTTAGGCAAAGCGTGGTGTGCATTCAGGGGAGCGTAAGTCAGGAGTTAGTTTCAATTGCTTAGTGACCTCATTCCTATAATTAGGTTCGTTTAAAGTTAGGGGAACAGAAATGGGCAAACAGGAAAGGAGCAAAAGAGCTGCTTTCACTGTCTTTTTCAGAGGTGAGAAAACTGATATGTAGGCTTCTTGAAGCGATATGCCATTCCTGAATACACAGCTTTGCCCTTCTCCGGTAGGGGGCAGCACACAGCAACACACAGACATTCACTGTCCCGGCAAGCAAACATTACATGTAAGACAAAGAAAGACCTTTGAAGAGCCCACTGTACAAAGGTAGTGAAAAACTGAACCTATAACAATAAGGTCCTACTTGAGAAGGCAGTTTGTGACATACATAGATTAGCATTTTGCTCCTTATTATATTATATATACATTACTTAAAAGAGTTGTGTTGTCAATTCTGTTTGAGAGTCATGAAAAAGCTTCTTAGAAGAAGAACTGATTATAAATAACCTCAAGATCAAAAAAAATTAATATTGAACATAAACATAAATTCTTAAATCAGAATAATAACAGAAATTTTACAAAATAAATGCTTGGAAATTGATGCATTTAAGATTTTCCAGCACCTAAAATTTTGGGGGTATGAGTAAGACAGTAATATCAGTTACTGCCTGTAAGAAAAAGAACATGATACTACTACAAGATGGCATTTACTTTTGTATTTAGAAGGCCACCTGAATAGTTGGGTTTTTGTTATAAGTATGACATATCCTTTGTTTGCTATTTTATTAATTGGGTTCAAATCTGCTATTTCATCAGATGCTTTGTTTTAAAAAATTATTTTTTGAGTTTGAGGGTATAATTATTAAATGTACAGAAGAAAGATCGTGATTGTTTGCTGAGGACACATACAGGAATTTTAGAAATAGAAAAGAAATTCAAACCACCTAGTGAGTAAGCTTTTTGGTTAAAAGAAATATTTTTCAAGACAATCTTTTATATTTACCTTAATAAACACACAATTTTATTTTATTTTTATTTATTTGTTTTCTGGGCTGTGTTGGGTCTTTGTTGCTGCCTGCGGGCTTTCTCTAGTTGTGGTGAGCAGGGGCTATTCTTTGTTGTGGTGTGCGGGCTTCTCATTGCGGTGGCTTCTCTTGTTGTGGAGCATGGGCTCTAGGCGTTCAGGCTTCAGTTGTTGTGGCAGGAGGGCTCAGTAGTTGTGGCTCACGGGCTCTAGAGCGCAGGCTCAGTAGTTGTGGCGCACGGGCTTAGTTGCTCTGCGGAATGTGGGATCTTCCCGGACCAGGGCTCGAACCTGTGTCCGCTGCTTAGGCAGGTGGATTCCCAACCACTGCGCTACCAGGGAAGTCCACAGAATTTTAAAATACGTTAATTCTAGCTTTTGAGTGTTCAGAGAGCTACCTGTAGGAAATAAACTAAAATTTTCTGAGCAACCTAGCAGGAACTTTGTGTACATTATATCATTTAATTAATATTATTTTACAGCTGAAGAAAAAAAAGAGGCTTTAATAGATTATGTACTTTACCCAGTGTCACATAGCTGGTAAAGCTAGGCTTCAAACACAGGCCTAACTCTAGATCTCATGATCTTTCCAAACCCCACCTACCTCATTCCCAGGATCCCACAAATAAGTGTTTGAATCCACCGTATAGACAGATATCTCATGCGTTTATGGATCCTAAAAAGAATTGAGACCAAGATGGCTCGAAAGAAGCAGTAACAAAGTAGATTGCTTTCCCAGAGTGTCCTTTTCTAGTCTTGTATAAGTTTACTTCAGAAGACATTCCCCAAATCTACAAGTGAGGATGGGGTACGAGGAGGTCTATATACAGATAGTAAATATCACCCAGAAAAATGCTGAAAGAGCGCTGCCCTGAAGGAAAAACCTCTTTTTTTTTTTTTTTGCGGTATGCGGGCCTCTCACTGTTGTGGCCTCTCCCATTGCGGAGCCCAGGCTCCGGACGCGCAGGCTCAGTGGCCATGGCTCACGGGCCTAGCTGCTCCGCGGCATGGGGGATCTTCCTGGACCGGGGCACGAACCCGTGTCCCCTGCATCGGCAGGCGGACTCTCAACCACTGCGCCACCAGGGAAGCCCTGGGGTTACATTTTTGAAGGCACTGTTTGCTTTGAGGGATTCTCAGTAAAGAAGAGAGAAAGGGAAAAGGGAGATCTGGCCATAATTTAATCATCTGAAGATTTTTTTTTCCCCTTAAATATCCACATGACATAGTTTCCTTGGAGTGTATCAGACAAGGTGTGGAGTTCAAGGTGGCGAGTGGAAGAGAATTTAAAATGTTAGCGACCCCTTTCCGTCTCCCGTTTTTCAGGGAAATTTCAAACATGATAATAGTATTGAACTTTCTTGGCATGTTCTTAGTCAAACTACATAGCCTCAGATTTTCTCAGGAAGAGTTAACTTCGTTATCAACAGTGTGAAAATATCTGTCATTTTAAAGCCTTTCCCCCAAAAAACACAGGTATATGAGGAATGACAGACATATAAGGAAAGCCTCTGGAGCATTTAGATCTACTTGAGTTTCCAAGGCTCAGGTATAGACTCAGCAAAATCCTGGGAGCAAGGGTGCATTTTATTTGAGTAATACTACTTCAGATTTGTTCTACTTTGAAGAAGCACATTGTGAGTTAAAACATAATACGAGCTATTGAAGAGGGTAGCACAATCACTCTGTTCCTTTTAAGACTTACTTCCCCATAGCCTAATTTATTTTATAGTTTGTCAGCCGTTCATAAAGCTCCTCTCATTTGATAACCTCTATGTATTCAGCCATAAGCTCTCTTTGTATTATTCATATTGAATCAAATGGCTGCTTTCCATGTTATGAAAAATTCTTCATTGTGGATTTGGGTATGGTCTGTTTGTCTAGAGGCTTCCAATTGGCTCATGGGTACCGGACATTTATTTGTTCTTCTTAAGAGTAATCCCCTACTCCTCTCTTAGGTTTTCAATTAGAGCTGTTAAAAAAGTTTCGTTTGTTCTTTACCCTTTAATTTCTTTTGCTTTGTTCCAGTAGACAAACCATATGCTTATTTCTCAAGCTGTTAGAATGGTACATGTTCAGTGAATCCCACGTCTCTATACATGACCCTGGCCAGGGTCACTTTGCTTCAAACTGATTTGTCACATTTGCATGCATCCTACGTGTCCAGTTTCTACATTTTTCCTTTCTCCGGTTTTGTAATTGCTCTCATCCTCTCTTGCACAGGAAGACCCCGTCATATTAATTGAAAGCAGTCTTCTACTAGGATCAGCTATGCCAGTATATGATAGGGGAAAGTCTCCTAGATAAAAACGGGATCAGAATCTTCATCCAGAGTTAGAGAAGGTGGATGATTCGTAAAGCCTTGGTCGGCCTGCACCTGTCAGAAACTGAAAGGCATGTTAGTAACTGAAAGTTTTACTCAAAGTAAAGGGAAGATAGACGACTTCACAAGCTTTCCAATTGTTAGGAATATAATTACATCCTGCATTCTTTTTAATATGGTAAGCATTTTTAATCTGATTGAGACTGTTTACTTCTGTTCAAACGTACCCTCCCACAAAATTGTAATTTAGAGTTCAAAACATAATCATTAAGTTTTTAAATATCTGTAATCAAATCAAATGTACTTCAGATTAAAGAATTTAAATGTTTCACATACAGTTTGTCTTAAACTGAGTTTCTCAGAGAGCAGACCCTCAAAGAAAGCATTCATTGTAGGTGATGAATTTGGGAAGTGGTCCTGGGGAGCAGGAATGAGAGATAGGAGAAGTGAGAACTTTTTTCTTTTTGGTGTATATATTCTCAGTCTTTTTATTGTTTTCTATAAATATATTTGTACACTTAGGGATTACAAAAATAGAATTGTAGTATACTTGCTATTTCATATTCCTGCTTTTTTTCACTTAATGAGGTATCATGTAGTATTCCATCATATTGATGTCCCATAGTTTAACCAATTCTTTGCAATTAGATTTAGACAGTTTGCTTTTCCCTGTCACAAACAGATTTTTGAGGAGCTCTCTCTCCAGAGAGGACAAAAGCAGAAAGCATTATCAATAAGCTGCTGATCTTCTTTGATGGTACTTGGCCCTGTGGGTGTGTTAAGTACCCTGACTTCCTGGTTGCACTTGTGTGAATGCCCATTGGGCTCCTGAGGGTGTCCCCACGCCACAGGATTGGAGGAGGCCCTGGTCGGGGAAAGCATGCTGCATGGCCCAGACTAGGCACTGTAGAGAATCACCCCATTAACGCTGTTGAAACATGGGCTGAAGTAAGAGAGAAGGCCAAGAGATGTGAGGAGGGGTGATGCATAGCCATTGATGTAAATGTCAGTATTAGTGTTAGCAGATAATAGAGTTTAATAGCTATTTGCCTAAAATGTAAATGCTAGAAGGTAGAATTGCTAGTGATTACAATATAAGCTAGTTTGTAGGAACTCCATACGTTCAGTTAATCGAATGCCAACAAACTCAAGGCCACCAGATTCAGTCTCTGCCATTCTCCTGCTTTTTCTCAAAATGTGAGTCAAATGTCAGGTGGTTCAAAAAATACTGATTCCTTAACATTTAATTTCTTACACAAGTAATATTGTAATGACATTAGTGAGATTTCAGCTGGTGCAGAAATTGAACCACCTTACCAGATCTCCTAAATTGTTAGATATAGCCTTCTAGTCTTTATACTAGCACATTTTACCATACTTGTATTAGTGTTAGGAGTTATTTTTAAATTGTTGTTGAATTAACAGCTGATACTGATTCTTGATATATTATACCTTGTTGCTTTACATTTCACGCCTTTGAATATTCCTGAAAAATTTTGACTTTCCTCATTGTATTAGCTCCTTATTCCTAAAGATAACAACAAAATTAGTGACTTGAAACAATACAATTTTATTATCTTAAAATTTCTCTGGATCAGGTGTCCAACTATTGGTGAGATGGCTTTTCTACTCAGTGTCTCACCAGGTTGAAATCAAGGTACCGGCCAGGATTCCAATCTCATCTAAGGCTTGGGGCGTTCTCTTGCGAACTCAGATAGTTTTGGGCAGAATTCAGTCCCTAATGGCTGTGTGACTGAGGTCCTTGATTTCTTGCTGGCTGTCAGCTCCTAGAGACCATAGATCCCTGACCCACCCATAGGTCCCCTCACAACGCTGTAATTCACTTCATCTTTGGGGCCCACAGGAGAGCTCACCTGATGAGGACAGGCCCACCCAGTATACTGTCCCTTCTGATTAACTCAAAATCTAATCACAGGAGTGATAGCCCATCATATTCACAGTCTTTCTCACACTTGAAGGGAGGAGATTTTACAAGATGTGTACACCAGTGGGCAGGAATCTTGGGGCCATCTTAGGTTTCCACCTACTACACTGAGCTAACTTTGGGGCATAAAATAATGTATTGACTAGGCACAATATCTAGGTCAGTAGATTAATGTTTCAAGTAAGGTGGAAGACAAACAGAATTATATTAAAAATAAGCAAAGAAACATTCCAACCTGTTACATGAATGTTAAGGATAATTGCCTTATGTTTCACATAAATTTGAAATGTCTTAAAATGTTGAATAAAAGTTGCCAAAGAACTACCCATTTTCATTCACTGAAAACCATATTGATGTTAGATATGCTTGTCCAGATAATTACTTTAAAGTACAACTTAAAGTATAAGAGCAATAGCAACATTGTAAAAACTTTAGAAAAATGAGAAAAGAAAAAGAATTCCTCCTAATGTCAACCCCAGGCCTCTCCGCCTTGTCTTCCTGACCTCCCTGACTTGCCTGGATGACTTGCTCAGGATGTTCATCCTCACCTGCTATCCGCATTGCTCCCCCGCCACTGTCCTCTGCCAGCACATTCACTCACTTTTTCTCTAATAGCATCCCTTTGACTCCAGCTTATTACCCATATCAATTCCTGCCACTTCTCATTATGCTGCATGTATATGGAGTCCCTTCTGTCTTCCACCTGTTACCTTGTGTCATTTCAGAGGCTTTTCAATGTGTTTTTTTTTTTTTTTCTCCGATACGCGGGCCTCTCACTGTTGTGGCCTCTCCCGTTGCGGAACACAGGCTCTGGACGCGCAGGCTCAGCGGCCATGGCCCACGGGCCCAGCCACTCCGCGGCATGTGGGATTCTCCCGGACTGGGGCACGAACCCATATCCCCTGCATTGGCAGGCGGACTCTTCAACCACTGTGCCACCAGGGAAGCCCTTCAATGTGGTTTTTATGTATGAATCCTCTAGGTCATGTCCATTGTGCTTTTATATTGATATAAGTGAAAAAATCTTTTATTACTTTTTCCTTGTGAATTAGCTGAAGTAGATACAGGTCTTGGTGGCCTCTGATACAACTTGGATACTTTCTTTTGATTAACAAAGTCATCACTTCTGTGTTTCTTAGAAGGCTACAATCAGAATAGTAACAACCAGCATTTATCTGTTTAATATTCCCTAGGCACTGTGCTATGTGCCTTATATGCATTACTTACTTCTTACATCAACTCATTGAATTAGGAAATCATTATCATCACCACCTTTATAGACTAAATGCTTGTGTCTGCCTAAAATCCACATGTTGAAATCCGATCCCCCAATGTGATGGTAGTAGTAGGTGAGGTGGTTGGTAGGTGATAAGGTCATGACCCTCCTCTTGGAGCACTCAAGAATGGTATTAGCGCTGCTTCCTGCTGACGTGTGAGCACTCAGTGAGAAGACAAGCTTCTAGGAACTAGGAAATTTGCTCTCATGGGACACCAAGTTTGCTGGCACCTTGATCCTGGATGTCCCAGCCTCCAGGACTATGAGAATAAATTCTGTTCCTTATAAGCCACCCAATTTCTGGTATTCTTTTGTAGAAGCATGACAGGACTAACACCTTAAGGACAGAATCTGAAGCTCAGAGTCGAAGTCACATAGCAAATAGCAGAGCTGGAGTTCGTACTCAGATTCTGAGTCTTTCATTTGAACTTGAGCTCTTACAGTCCTAAGCACTAGGCTGAGTTGGCTACAGTCACTTGGCATGTTGCCTTCAAGAGCTGAGGTCTGGGAGTGTGAGGGAGGGATTAGGTAACAGGGTTTCTCTCACTCCCAGACCGCAGGTGTCTATGGTTCCCTCTCAGCGTTCCACTGAATGTAGGTGCCTGTCCTGCAGAAAGTTGTGATTTATTCACTGGAAGCACAATCTCATTAAAGTTTTTCTCCTTTTCTTATTTATGTCATGTTCTATTAATCAATAGTGTATTAAAATCCTGTGCCTTTATAGTGCTGCCGTCAATTTTTTTCTTCTGGAATCATTGCTTCCACCTTAGAAACTTTCTAATTTTATATCAGAAAATAAATGAGAGTGTGTAGAGACATTCCTTTTGCTCCTACGTACTTTGTTAGATCACCTGCTTCTAGTTTAGGTTTGTTTGAGACCTCAAAGATGTATTACTCACACAAAGGAAAGCAAATACATGCATGTTAAATCCATGATTTTCCATCATCCTTTGGTAAATTGGCTCTAAGATTTTTTTCTCCCTTGCCATTCTTCTCCTCCAAATATGTATGCTTATTTTTCCTTCTTGATTTACAAACTCAAGGGTGTGAGTGGAAATTATATCTTCACTCCCACATGTGGAATATGTTTGCCCATCCCTCCTATTAAAGTGGGAAGTCATGAAAGTAAATTATAAATGTTTATTTTTTTCACATGTATAAATTTATAAAGAAATTCTCCTTAAGTTAAAAAGATTATAAGGTACAGTATGAGAAAAATTATTTAAAAAGCAACCTTTTACTCTCTCAGTAAATAATGATAGGGATGTTGTTGTACATTACTTGAACTAACCTACCTTCAGTTGGTAGGTTTTTATAAATGCTTGGAATGAAGTAGCGCATTAAGTATCTATGTTAAAGTAATGTGATGATAATGATTATGAAGTTTAGAGGAATATGTCTTCATGATTCAACCTCATCTGAATTGCTATTTAAATGTTGATTTTCTCAACAATATTTTGTAAGATTCCTGTTCATTTTTACTTGTAGTTTCTGAGTGAAAACTGGTGTTAAAAACAAAATTCAACTGATTAAATTTTAAAGATCTTATTGGCTTTATTTAGTGATTCATGACTCAGGCAGCATTCAATCTAGCACAGAGAAAGTTGTACAAAATGAAAGACTTTCACAGGCAGAAAGTAGGAGGAACAAGGAAGTTATAGTAGGCAAAAAAGCAGGTTGCTTATTGCAAGGTTACTTTCCCTTAGGGTATGGTTGGGTGTACCAGGCAGATGACTTCACTAGTGCTGGCCAGGTGATTTCTGATTGACTGGTTTAAGGTTCCATTTCTGGGGAAGCTGAAACTGTAACTAAGTTAAGTCCCAGTTTGGTGAAATGGGGCTTAACATAAGTGACTCCATTTTGAGCCTATAGTCTTCTTTTTAACACTGGATAAAAGACATCATGAACATGAGTCAAATTCAGCTGATAATCATTGAGATCTACAGTGATCAGGAAATGTAATAAGCAATTTGGACTCACTCTCTCATTCCACCTTCATTGACACCTTGACATAAGGATGAGTCTTCCCTTTCAGTTGAGCAAACTAAGTTTTAAAAAGTTATATTATTTACTGAAGTTTAGATTAGCTAAATAATAGAACTAGGGTGGATCTTCTCCTGAAATTAAGTCACATGCTCATCTGGGCAGAGGGGAAAGAGGTTCAGAGTACTAGAGACCGTTTCAACCTGCTGAAGGATGAGATGGGATCACTGAAGTCTTGGTAGAGGGTGTGTGTTAGAACAACATTACTAGCTTCGGTGATAGAGAGGTGCATGGTTTATTTAATAGAAAAGAAATGTGAAAGGAAATTAAAAGAGTGAGTAAGAAAGTAAACATGATGTTTTTATTGGGCAATATTGTATTTGAAATCAGCATTGCCTTATCTTTCCTCTTTATGGTCAAACATCTAAAAAAAAAAAAAGAGTCATTACTGTCACCATCTATCCGTGCATTCCCTAACCCATAACTATCTGACTTTGCCAAATGTCACTTTGCCAAAATGTCATCAGTCACACTGGCGTCCCTAAATGCGATGGATACTTACAACTATTGATTGTTTTTTTTCCATTTTTGAAAAATTCTCCCACGTTGTCTTATTCCTGCACACTCCCTGGTCTGAATCCTACTTCTTTTCTTTTCCTTTCCTTTTCAGTGTCCTTCACAATCTCCTCCTCTTTGCCAAAAAGCTCCTGCAGTTCTTGAAGGCTATATCCCAAGCTCTTTTTTCTGCCTACTCCATATTCTTAATCTCATTCGTACCCACAGTTTCTATTACTATCTTTTCCTTGATGATTCACAAATGACTATCTCTAGTCCATAGTTCTTCCCTATCCTCTGGATCAGAGTTTCTAATTACCTACTCTACAGGGATATCTTCAGGGCCCCTCAAATTCATCATGTTCAAAATCATTTTCATCTATTCCCTCTTCCTTCCTCAAACCTGGTGGTCTTCTACCGTTCCCTACCTCAGGAAGTCACCACCATCCCTGAAATTTCCTCCCCTTTCCTACCCACTAGCCCCTACCATATCTGACGGTGATGAATTAATCACCAAGGTCTGTTGGTTTGGCCTCCAGAATACATGATAACTCTGTCCTTTTATTCTCCACCTCTGTTGTCCGAGTTTAGGTTGTTATTATCTCCTTCTGGAACATTTTGAATAGCTGCCTGCTCATCTGTACAAATCTAGTCTTCCTTCCTCTAGTCATTTTTCCAGAGCACAGCCAAGGTGATCTTTTCAAATTGCAAATCTTATCATGCCATTCTATTTCTGAACACTTGTATTTAAAATAAAGACAAAAATCCTTGATGTATCTTATCATCCTGTGTAGTCTGATCTTTTTAGCCTTTTCCCCCCTTCCTCTTAGACCTCCAGCCACCACAGTCTTTTACATGCACAGGATTTCTCTTACCCCAGGGCCTTTCCAGTGGCCTGGAAGAGTTTTCTTCCTCCCTTCGTCTCATTACTGCTTCCTTATCCTCAGTTCAAGTTTATTTAGTAAGCAAAAACTTCCCGGCCCCTCTGACTAGATCACTATTTGCATGCTGTGTGCCAATGAGGTCTTATTCACTGCTTTCATAACATATGCTGCATTTTATACTTACAATGTTATTAGTTTGTGTAGTGGCATTCTCCCTCCTAAACTAGAAGTTCCATGAAGGCAGGACTCGTGCTTGTTTTTGCTCACTATTGTAGCTCCCTAATTTGACACAGTGCCTATTCTTTAATAGGTGGATAATATATATTTACTAAGTAAATTAATGAGTAACTGAATGAGTTAATAAATGCAAGATTGGAGATCCTACCTTTGTTATCTGATTCTTCTTGAGATACATAGCTTATCTCCCTTACTAGAATAGTCTATTTGAAAGTGGACACTAATCTTATCCACTCACACTTCCCTCATATGTCTAAGTTGGAATATAGTAAGTGCTTCATTACCATTTAAATTGAAAAAATACAAGTGACAATAAAACTAAATTCAAATCAGTGTTGTATTTTTGATGTTTTAAGCCATGTTTCCCCTACTGCCTATTCGTAACTATCACAAATACTTGGGTGTTTTTCAAAGCAACAGAATCAGAATATGAATCCGTGAATCTATATTTTTAAAGAATCAAGTTTGGTGTTAGCAAGAAAAGTTTGTGAAACATCAATTTAATACAGGTAATATATTTATATTTATAATAGACAAAGTGATAAGGAAAAACCAATGACATCATGCAGACATGTCTTAAGGAAAAACTATATTCTTCCTACTTCCCTTTTTTTCTTCCATCTATATGTTAATATTGATGTAGTCCAAAATCAGAGTCAAGTTTATTTACAATAGACTTAAAAATCTTTCCTTTTTTCTTTTCCTGCCTCATAAGTACACTTTGGATTTCATCTGACCAGTGTTTTGCTAAGGGCAGGAACATCTTTGTCCTGTGTGATAAAGAAATTGTTACTTGTGTCTTGACGTCAGAGATAGGCTAAAGTTAGATGCTGAACATGTGGTTGTACCTAATAATGTGTAATTTATCCTAATTTACAATGGTGTCTCATACATTTTACTGTGTATTGGGAAGTCTCAACCTAACTGTTAACATTTTTCTAGGTTCAACTGTGTGGGCTAAATCATCTGGAAAATAGCTAGGTTGAGAAAGCCATGTTAAGATTATTTCAGCGGTGTTTTAGTGAAAAATTAGCGTCAAGGAAGAGTTGTATTCAGATGAACGACCTCATATTGATTTTATGCAAAGGAACAAGTGGTTTCCTAGGGAAGAGAGAGAGGATCTTCTCTTTGATTCATCATTTTACAATGATAACAAATCAGATTAATGACATTCTAATGGTTCCAATTTTGGAACAATTAAGATTTCTGCCAGGGTAGGATTTGTGTTTCGGCATTACAGTTTCATAACTTAAAAGACGGTGCTCAATTCACTTTGGAGAGTCAGGATGAAAGTCAAGTCCCTGGAGAACTCCCAGGGCTTCTCCTTATCCAGGGGTTTTTGTTTTTTAAAGAAAATTGCTGCACCAAATAGTACCTGAGCTCCATTCAGAAAAAAAGCAGTGCTGGCTCCTAGCATAAAAGCATTATCCACAAGATGACCTCACCAGGCACAGGACATTGCTCCCTCTCCTGCGACCTGGACTTTGTCAGTCATCAAAACTGCCTTTTACTGTGCTGAATTCTGTTTTCCATGTGCATGATTTAAAGGAATACAAATAGCACCCTTGTTTCATTGAAACTGAATGTGTACCCTCATCACCGTATGCTGAACAGAACTGAAAACCAGGAAGTAAGGAGAAAAGGCTTTTGTCCCAAAAACCTATCACAAAGTCTGTGCAGTAATGCTATCGCTGTAAATTTATAACCCAATATTTCCCAAAACACTAGCTGCAAAAATAAGGGTTCCAAAAAGGAGTTCTTATACTGTGTCTCCATCTCAAAGATACACAGCGTTAAAGAAATGTTTAACTTAACTTTTGTCGACTGAAAGGAAAACACGCAATGTCAGAGCTGTGTTTTGAGTGTCAGTTTCATTCAGAGATCTTACTGAGGACTACAGCTGGGGAAACAGTCTCTCGGATAGCTCTGATGAACTGCTCAGAAGAGATAAGAGAGGAGCCAATATCTGATTAAATTTTGGGCTAGGAAATACATGCAGTCAAGCATACATCTTGGTTAAAAACATGACTGCCAATAACAAAGAACAGATAGCTCAGCTTAATAATTTTAGTGCTTTTCTGTGATGTATGGGAAGATGGAAGAATCCAGGGTCATTGAAATACTTCTGGAATTACGCATCTTAACTATCTGGGGGGCCCGTTTATCCAAAGCACACGGTGCTTCCTGCTGTTTTCTTCATCCTGAAATCTGCAGTGGGTTGCAGCTTAACCCTTGTGTAGCTGGATGATGAGTGACACTCTATGTGCTTTTTGTTTACACCTTGTATGTCAAAAATGTGTTTGACAAAGCTAATCCCTCACTTTTGCTGAAGTTGTCCAATGTGGGAAATTCTGTTCTGTTAATTTGAAAGTATCTTGGTGACAGAGGCCTCATATTGAACTTTAAGGATTCTGCAGTAACTTTCAAATTTCCTATGCATGGTAGCTGTTTGTTGAAAAATTGAATAAATAAATGAATAGGTTAGTGTAGGGATGGACATATAGATGGAAGGATGAACAAGTAAATAAATTAATAAAAATAATTCTTAGGCCTAACACAATGAATGCAATTATTAAAAATAGTTTTGTTTTGTTTGTTTTTTTTGCGGTACACGGGCCTCTCACTGTTGTGGCCTCTCCCGTTGCGGAGCACAGGCTCCGGACGCGCAGGCTCAGCGGCCATGGCTCACGGGCCCAGCCGCTCCGCAGCATGTGGGATCTTCCCGTACCGGGACACGAACCCGTGTCCTCCGCATCGGCAGGTGGACTCTCAACCACTGCGCCACCAGGGAAACCCCCGTGAATACTCTTTATATTTCTCTATACAACTTCACAACAGAGTGTTAACTTTTCTGCTCCCTCTGCTAATAACCAGTCATCTCTAACATCTATCAGGCACTCTTGTGAGCACTCCACACATATTATCTCGTTTATTCCTGGGATCTGGCCTGTAGCTGTTGTTATTTTCCTCACCGTATGGATGTGGATACTGAGGAGTTAACGACCTTACTCCAGCTGTGCAGCTCATCAGTGGCAGAACCAAGATATCAGCCCAGATGACTAAGAATCCTTAGGCAGCGTTGTTCTTCTCTGTTTATATTCTGTCCACACTAGAGAGCAGGCTTCTCTTGCATGTTTTTCTTTAAAGGCAAGCACTTTTTATCCTGGTGACTCATATCCTCTTCTCACATATATGAGTCCCTATGATAATGAATAAAATGAAACCCACATACCTACATTGTATGTCAGAGTATCATTGCATTACAGTATAGTAATTACTGTTCATCATAATGGTTATGGGACATTAAGGAAAGGGTAAAATATGTTGAATATAGTCTACCTCAGAAGACAAATAGTTTATAATACAGTTGAACTATTCTTTATGGTTTAAAATACCAGGGTTTGAAAGGAGCAAATCCTCTACTAGCTGGAAAGCACCCTGTTTAGTAAGAAGTCTCCCATTTAGACAGATGATCAAAAATAAATGCCCTTTGAGTTCTAGATTGCACAGTTTTATCATATACTGCTTACACAACTTAGATAACAGAACACTTTCCTTCAAAATTCATGCTCAGCTATACTATTCTTCTTGCCACTCCTTGTTGGTATAGTAATAAGATATGACACCACATGGGTTACTTGATGAAGTGATTTAGAACTGCAGCATGTTTTTAACACAGCTCTAACATCCTTAGTCAGCTGATGCCTGGAGATTAATGTCACAATTAGTATGTGGATGTTTGATATGCCAACCTCCTGGGTTTAGAATACTTGTAAAATGCTGTGGGCTCAGCTGGGCATTTTGCTGTCAGAGCTCACAAAGGTAATATAAACAGACATCTGACGGGCCTCTGCTGAGATGGGGTTTGAAGGTAGGCGTCTCTTGGAGTAAGACTTGGTTTAACTCAGAAAAGAAAAAAGACTTTCAAAGTGAAAATATTATTTTCAGAACGTAGGTATCACAACACATTTTGTACACTGTTACATGATCATCAGAAAGTCAAATTATGTGCATTCACCGTTCACATGGTGTGAGTTTAATAGATTGCAAGCTGGTTGTAATTTCATCTGGTCATTATGCATGAGGGAAAATTTGCCTCTTCAGATCTTTTTAAAAATTGACACTGTTGCTAGTTATATTTTTAGAATTGAAACACAACTGAGAGATAGCACAGACTAGTCCGTGGACAGTAGAAATTCGTTGAATCTTTAAGCTTTTTCAATGTTGTCATCGAAGTCCCATGAATTGTATAGGAAAAATTTACAGTCCCCATCTGGTGGACTTAAATTTCTGAGTTCAAGAAGGACTGGTAGATTTCATTAGTTAAAAAAACACTTTAAAACCTGTATTTAGGGCTTCCCTGGTGGAGCAGTGGTTAAGAATATGCCTGCCAATGCAGAGGACACGGGTTCAAGCCCTGGCCCGGGAAGATCCCACATGCCGCGGAGCAACTAAACCCGTGCACCTAGAGCCCACGCTCCACAACAAGAGAAGCCACCACAATGAGAAGCCCGCACACTGCGATGAAGAGTAGCCCCCGCTCGCCGCAACTAGACAAAGCCCATGCACAGCAACAAAGACCAATGCAGCCAAAAATAAATAAATTTATAAAAGGAAACAAAAACTATATTTAGCAAATGTATGTTAGGTCTTCATGAAGCATGAGGTGTTGAGGGCAATTGTATTCAGCAACTTGGCTCCATAATTTACAGCCAAAAAAAAAAAAGATTTGAGACTTGCTAGATTTGCTGGGTTTATAAATTTAAGGAAGGTTATTAGAAGAAATCTAAAAACTTTATGATTTTTCCCTGTTATACATACACACATATACACCCATGTGATTAATGGAAATTACCTAACACCTAAATCTGTATCAAAGATCACAATTACCTCATCAAGATTGTGTTTATTGCCTTCCCACTGAAATCTATCACCAATATTCTTATACATCTCAGTGAAGGTAGTATTTTTTATATAAACATATTTTAAAATGTGAGAAATTTTAAAGAAAACAATATATTCAGATTATGGAAAACATACAAATAAGAGTTCCACTATTATCTACTTATATTTATAGACATTAAAGGGTCATTAATTTATTGACTAATTCTCCAAGTTACATTGCAAGTTTTGAAGTGTAAGCATTTTGAAGAGCTGTAATAGAACTTTGATCAAGTATGTTTTGTAGTCCTCTGGAGTGTTCCAGGTAGGGGTTATTTGTGGTACAGAGGGAACTGGCTTTAAAAGGTACTGATACTTTGATGAAAATATGATTTGTTGGTGAAGTGGTAGCGTACAGAGAAAGTTCAGAGTCTGTCCTGTTAAGAGGATAAAAGTTGCTTTTGAAAGACTTGAAGAGACTTAACAACAAAAAAGAATGTCAAGACATCAGCAGTAAATTTAAACCTTCTAATTATTGTAAAAAAATCATAAAAAGTTATGAAGCAAAATGTTTAAAGATTCTGAAGCTTAATCCTTTTATTGTTGGGTGTTGCTCTTCTAAGGGTAGTGCTTTGTAGGATGTAATTCTACCTTTACAAACAATTAGATAAAAGAAATGCTCACATTTTAAGGCTTATTTTTTTATACAAATGGACTAATTATTACAGGCCTTTGTGATGTGCTGCTGTTCATTATCCAAAACCTCAAAAAAATCCATATGACTTGTATGTCTGCTCTGGATCAAAAATCTCATTTCAAACCTCTGGGACATTTAAATGTGTCTCTGTTTACAGAGGCATCAGGCTGGCACCAAAGCCAAGACTGGTGTTGCTTTCTTTCAAACGTCTTTAGGGTTGGACTAGCTATAACTTCTTCGAATAGTGGTTGGTTTGAGTTCTTCTCGAGAAGCTTGTTTATTACTATTGATACTAATAGGATGTGGTAAATGGCTTTGGGGAAACAGATTGCTGACATACTTATGTAGCCTTATTTGGAATATAATATTAGTGTATAAGATTTACCAATTGGAAATTTTGCCAAATGCATTCAAGATTTTTTGCAAGTCTGAACTGAGTAGAAACAAATGATGTCCTTTTATTCATGTTACATCATTTTCTTTAGACATTTTTATTATTTCTTTCTATCCTAGTAGGAACATTTAGAGTTGGAAACTTCAAAACACACACACACACACACACACACACACACACACACACACACACACAGAGTAATAGAGCATACACACAATTATTCCTATTCTAAGGTAGATTGTCTGCTTTTTGTAGTCTTCCCAGGGGCTGAAATGAATTTACTTGACTTCCTTATCATGATAAGGTTTACAAAGAAGGAGGTGCAGGGTGGTCAATAGGACAGACAGGTAACCACGACGTGGCAGGTGAGGAGAGAATTTCTGAAAATAAAGTCTAAAGGTTGATTTAATCAGTCAATGAATCAGAAGGAAGAATGTTCTAAGAGGGAGCACATTTGCAAGTGGATTTAGATAGAAGAATGGCAAAAGGTGGGCCAGACAGGTAAAAAGGTACCAGATCATGGAGAACATGTAAACAGGCAGGTGGACTTCATGACACTGGAGAGCCATGGCAGCCTTTGAAGTCACGTAATGTAATTGTTCTGCATTTCAGAAAGGTCATCCTGTCAGTTGGGTGGAAAACAGATGGGAAGTGGCAAGAATGGATGGTGGGCGGACAGTTTAAGGAGCTGTGCCAGGAATCTCTGCAAGAGAGAGACTTGAAGTAGACAAGGGGTAGTGATGATGGAAAAAAAGCAAATAGTTAAAGAAATATTTAGGATGTAGCCCCATAGGCCTTGTTGAATAATTTGAGATGGGTAATAGGTGAAAGAAAAGAAGGGTAAAACCTGAGGTCTGGACTAAACAACAGAGATCACAGGAGGAGGGATAGATTTTTTGAGATTAATTAAACTTATTAAATCATGAGTTTAATTTTTTAATGTTATTTTATTAGTCTGTATATGTCCCCAAAGGCAGTTAAAATGTACATCCAGGGATCAGGAGACTGAAGCTGCCTAAAGAAAAATAAAGATGTGTAAGTACTTCGGATTTCTAATAGAGGATATGTGGAGTAAGAAGACAAGATGGTCTAGATAAGTATCTTCAGTAAAAGTAACATTTACAGGAAAATCAGAGGAGTTTGAGAAGAAGCAAGAGAGAAAGGAGAAGGATCAGGGAAATATGGCATTCTGGAAGCTGAAAGAAAAGCAACTTTCCAGGAGAACCCGGTGAACAATCATTGGTGTATTGGTTTAATTCACAAATATTCTTTAAGTTCCCACTTTGCATCAAACACAACTATGGAAAACCCACATATGGGCTCCACCCTCAGGGAACTAACAGTAAAGTGGAGAAACAAATACACATCAAACAAGCACACACATAAATATTTCATTGTAAATGTCAGTAAGTTATAAAGAGTAAATTTATTATAAACAGCTATAAAAGGATGTAGCCTGTGATCTTGTGTCTGTAAGGTCTGGGAACCCCTGTCTCAAGACGTGAACACAGACTTAAAATTTGAAGAATTGGGCTTCCCTGGTGGCACAGTGGTTGAGAGTCCGCCTGCCGATGCAGGGGACACGGGTTCGTGCCCCGGTCCGGGAAGATCCCACACGCCACGGAGCGGCTGCGCCCGTGAGCCATGGCCACTGAGCCTGCGCGTCTGGAGCCTGTGCTCCGCAACAGGAGAGGCCACAACAGTGAGAGGCCTGCGTACCACAAAAAAAAAAAAAATTTGAAGAATACGTAGGAGCCAGTAGGGCCTGGAGTGGGAGAGGGGCAGTCCTGACAATAAAACAGCAAGAGCAAAGGACGTACTGAGTGAGGGACCAGGGCACTGAGCACTAGGACTTATCCTGAAACTATATTTTAGCATGAGAATGATCTAAGCTTTTAGGAATTTTAAAAAAGTAAAACTAATTTATTACTCTTAGGCAACCAACCATGCAGGGAGGGCAGACCTAGCTAGACAGCAATATTGGAGTTTAGAACTTGTCTGTTTCAGGTAGAGAGGTCATTGTGGGGAATGTGACCTTATTGCTTATTAATTAAATACTTATTAATTCCATTACATGTGTGAGATACTATTGGGAAGGATGGGTGCCATATTATTTTAAAAAATTATCTTTATCATTATTATTGTTTTGATTTGAGGTATAATTTATATGTTCGTCCATTTCAAGTATGTAATTCAATGTTTGGTAACTTTATAAGTTGTTACATTAGTCTTTAATGATTTTTTTACATTAATCAGTGCAGTTTTCCTCCCTTGGATGGCAAGGGATGATCTACCTGACTGCACTAGGAAATGTTCTTGTGAATCCTTAACTAGGGGCAGTGCTAGGTGCTAGATTCTTCTTCCCAGGAATAAATAACACTTCTGGCCCTCAACTGAACACTGAAAAGAGAAAGAAGTCACAAGTTTTACTAAGTCACATTTTAAGTGTTAATTAAAAATCCTTTACACATCATTCCTCTTCCTGTCTTCATTTTCTTTTAATTCTCAGTTAAGACAAGCTTACTCTGGTATCAGTATTCAAAGATGTGGCTGACTCAGAAGCTCAGGCTGGATTGGCTTGTGGGGATTGTTTACTCTGTTCATCTATAGATAAGAAAAGTAGCCACCTGGAAAAAATTAAGTGTTCGATGTCGCACACAGGGACAATTGGTGATAGAACTGAGATTTAAATGCAAGTTCTCAAGCACAGCCCAGGGTTTCCACAGTGACCATGTCACCTTTCTTGGGGGAAAATGTAGTTCAGGGGGACTCATGCCACAGATTCACAGTGAAATACCTGACGAGTAATTTGCTGTTGGAATCTCTGAGTTTAATGAAGAGAGGCCACAACAGTGAGAGGCCCGCGTACCACAAAAAAAAAACCACCAAAAAAACCCCCCAAAGAACAAACAAACAAAAAACAATTGTACTGTTACTAACGAAAAACGTGTTGGCAGTGGCAGTGCTGATAATAGCAAAATGTCACAGAGCACTCTTGTTCCTCTTGATGTGGTGGAGTGGCGGTTACAGAAAAAGGGGCAATAAACAGAATAATGGAATGGCTAATATTGTAGCAGAATGGAATTTTACTCTGATTTACTGAAAAGATACACATTAATAGGCATCTAATTGATAACTATTCACAGAACATAAATGTTAGGCATCAGATTATTCTTTCACTGTAAGCTAATCAAGATTTTAGACACAATGCAGATTAATGGAAAACACACACTTTACAAAATTAATGGTTACTTAGATTTCAATAACAGTTTGAAAATGGCAGAAAATAAAAGCACGCAGAGACTAAATATCTGTATAATATCAAACAAATTTGGAGCTGATTTAGTAGTGGTTTCTCACAAATTTGACTAAGATAGTGCATATTATAATTATCAGAAAATTATCATGTCCTACTGAGCTGGAAGCACAAAATGAGCTATGATTCTTAATAGGATTTTATTATCTGTTTCATTAATGTTATCGATCATCCAAATTCATTATGTTTGCAACATTTGTGTAGGAAAAAACACATGATGTAAGTGTGCCCCCAATGGCTATAGACTAGTTTGTAAAAATATAGAAAAGACCCGAATGTTTCGAATAACGGCTGTAGCTGGTATATTCTCCAGTGAATGAAGCAGAGGGTTCTCTCTCCTATTTTTAAAGTTATTCCAAATTAGAGGATTCACAATTTCTCCTATAGTTTTTACAAAGAATTTATTTTTAGCAGATGCACATGTTAACCAACGCTTCTACCTCTGATTCTGATGTAACACAGTGAAAACACGTAAATCAACACAAAAGATATATTTTTTCATCATATACATAGTGTTTGATTATGTTAAGCCTGACTAATTCTCTGCAAGTATTTAAAAATACGTTTTGTGTTTAAAATAGGATATTGGATGAAGTAAGAAAATGTGTATTAGGACAGGCTCATAACCTGAAAAAGTAGTTTGCCCATTTGTGTGATACACATGAAAACTATTTGTTTATAAATGTTGTTAATCAGTAGGATATTAGATATCTATAAGGTATGTTGTAGATTCCTCAGAATTTGAAACCCCCTTTCCATAGAGCTTCTTCATATAGTTGCCAACTTTTTGCATTTTGACACAAAGACATTGCCCAGTTAATACTCTTCTTCATTTAGCTCTAGCCACTAGTCCCAAGATGCAAACACTTAACTTGATCAGTTCATGCTTCTGGAAAAACTCTGCAATAACTAGTTGTTAGTGACCCCATTAGATGTAAGTCTGCACCAGATCTCTGAGGTAGTGTAGTGTGTCTACAATTGGGCAAATCTTAGAAAATAATGAGTTAGGATTAAAAATCTAAGGCAAGCAGGATTGTGAAACATTCTCAGTCAGGAAGAGAAGCTTCAAATAAGAGAAAAGGAAAATATCAGTATCATCACATTTGACCTTTGAATGACAAAGACTATTTCCTTGAGATACTATGAAAGAACACCACTAACTGTATAGTAAAAAGGTTGACTTTTCAATTGAAACAGATTTTTTTTTTTTTTTGCGGTACGCGGGCTTCTCCCTGTTGTGGCCTCTCCCATTGCGGAGCGCAGGCTCAGCGGCCATGGCTCACGGGCCCAGCCGCTCCGCGGCATGTGGGATCTTCCCGGACCGGGGCATGAATCCATGTCCCCTGCATAAGCAGGCGGACTCTCAACCACTGCGCCACCAGGGAAGCCCTGAAACAGATTTCTTTTTTTAACATCTTTATTGGAGTGTAATTGCTTTACACTGTTGTGTTACTTTCTGCTGTATAACAAAGTGAATCAGCTCTGTGCATACGTATATCCCCATGTCCCCTCCCTCTTGAGTCTCCCTCCCACCCTCCTTATCCCACCCATCCAGGTGGTCGCAAAGCACCTAGCTGATCTCCCTGTGCCATGCAGCTGCTTCCCAATAGCTATCTATTTTACATTTGGTACTGTATATATGTCCATGCTACTCTCTTACTTCGTCGCAGCTTACCCTTCGCTCTCCCCATGACCTCAAGTCCATTCTCTATGTCTGTGTCTTTATTCCTTTCCTGCTCCGAGGTTCATCAGAACCTTTTTTTTTTTTTTTTTTTAGATTCCATATATATATATGTGTCAGCATACAGTATTTGTTTTTCTCTTTCTGACTTACTTCACTCTGTATGACAGCCTCTAGGTCCATCCACCTCACTACAAATAACTCAATTTCATTTTTTTTTATGGCTGAGTAATAGTCCATTGTATATATGTGCCACATCTTCTTTATCCATTCATCTGTCTCTGGACATTTAGGTTGCTTCCATGTCCTGGCTATTGTAAACAGAGCTTCAATGAACACTGTGGTACATAATTCGTTTTGAATTATAGTATTCTCAGGGTATATGCCCAGTATGGGGATTGCTGGGTTATATGGTAATTCTATTTTTAGTTTCTTAAGGAACCTCCATACTGTTCTCCATAGTGGCTGTATCAATTTACATTCCCACCAGAAGGGCAAGAGGGTTTCCTTTTCTCCACACCCTCTCCAGCATTTATTGTTTTTGGATTTTTTGATGATGGCCATTCTGACCGATGTGAGGTGATACCTCATTGTAGTTATGATTTGCATTTCTCTAATGATTAGTGATGTTGAGCATCTTTCTTGTGTTTGTTGGCAATCTGTATATCTGCTTTGGAGAAATGTCTGTTTAAGTCTTCTGCTCATTTTTGGATTGGGTTGTTTGTTTTTTTGATACTGAGCTGCATGAGCTGCTTGTATTGTTTGGGGATTAATCCTTTGTCAGTTGCTTCATTGGCAAATATTTTCTCCCATTCTGAGGGTTGCCTTTTCATCTTTTTTATGGTTTCCTTTGCTGTGTAAAAGCTTTGAAGTTTCATTAGGTCCCATTTGTTTGTTTTTATTTCCATTTCTCTAGGAGTTGGGTCAAAAAGGATCTTGCTGTGATTTATGTCACAGAGTGTTCTACCTGTATTTTCCTCTAAGAGTTTTATAGTGTCTGGCCTAACATTTAGGTCTTTAATCCATTTTTGTGTATGGTGTTAGGTAGTGTTTTACTTTCATTTTTTTACACGTAGCTGTCCAGTTTTCCCAGCACCACTTATTGAAGAGGCTGTTTTTTCTCCATTGTATACTCTTGCCTCCTTTGTCAAAGATAAGGTGACCATATGTGCGTTAGTTTATCTCTGGGCTTTCTATCCTGTTCCATTGATGTATATTTCTGGTTTTGTGCTAGTACCATACTGTCTGGATTACTGTAGCTTTGTAGTATACTCTAAAGTCCAGGAGCCTGATTCCTCCACCTCCGTTTTTCTTTCCCAAGATTGGCTATTTGAGGTCTTTTGTTTTTCCATACAAATTGTGAAATTTTTTGTTCTAATTCTGTGAAAAATGTCATTGGTAATTTGAAAGGGATTGCATTGAATCTGTAGATTGCTTTGTGTGCTATAGTCATTTTCACAATGTTGATTCTTCCAATCCAATAACATGGTATATCTCTCCATCTGCTTGTATCATGTTTAATTTCTTTCATCAGTGTCTTATAATTTTCTGCATACAGCTCTTTTGTCTCCTGGGTAGATTTATTCCTAGGTATTTTATTCTTTTAGTTGCAGTGGTAAATGGGAGTGTTTCTTTAATTTCTCTTTCAGATTTTCATCATTAGTGTATAGGAATGCAAGAGATTTCTGTGCATTAATTTTGTATCCTGCTATGTACCAAATTTGTTGATTATATCTAGTAGTTTTCTGGTAGCATCTTTAGTATTCTCTATGTATAGTATTGTGTCATCTGCAAACAGTGAAAGTTTTAATTCTTTTCTGATTTGGATTCCTTTAATTTCTTTTTCTTCTCTGATTGCTGTGGCTAAAACTTCCAAAACTATGTTGAATAATAGGGGTGAGAGTGGGCAACCTTGTCTTTTTCCTGATCTTAGAGGAAATGGTTTCAGTTTTTCACCATTGAGAACGATGTTTGCTGTGGTTTTGTCATATATAGACTTTATTATGTTGAGGTAGGTTCCCTCTATGCCTATCTTGTGGAGAGTTTTTATCATAAATGGGTGTTGAATTTTGTCAAAAGCTTTTTTGCAACTATTGAGATTATCATATGGTTTTTCTCCTTCAGTTTGTTGATATGGTTTATCACATTTACTGATTTGCATATATTGAAGAATCCTTGCATTCCTGGGGTAAACCCCACTTGATTATGGTGTATGATTCTTTTACTGTGCTGTTGGATTCTGTTTGCTAGTATTTTGTTGAGGATTTTTGCATCTATATTCATCAGTGATGCTGGTCTCTAATTTTCTTTTTTAGTAGTATAGTTTGGTTTTGGTATCAGGGTGAAGGTGGCCTTGTAGAATGAGTTTGGAAGTGTTCCTTCCTCTGAAATTTCTTGGAAGAGTTTGAGAAGGATGGGTGTTAGCTCTTCTCTAAATGTTTGATGGAATTCACCTGTGAAGCCATCTGGTCCTGGACTTTTGTTTGTTGGAAAAATTTTTAATCACACTTTCAATTTCATTATTTGTGATTGGTCTGTTCATATTTTCTGTTTCTTCCTGGTTCAGTCTTGGAAGGTTATATCTTTCTAAGAATTTGTCCATTTTTTCCAGGTTGTCCATTTTATTGGCATATAGTTGCTTGTAGTAATCTCTCACGTTGCTTTGTATTTCTGCATTGTCAGTTACTTCTCCTTTTTCATTTCTAATTCTGTTGTTTTGAGTCTTCTCCCTTTTTTTCTTGATGAGTCTGACTAATGGTTTATCAATTTGGTTTATCTTCTCAAAGAACCAGTTTTTTTTTTTTTTTTTTGCGGTACGCGGGCCTCTCACTGTTGTGGCCACTCCTATTGTGGAGCACAGGCTCCGGACACACAGGCTCAGTGGCCATGGCTCACGGGCCCAGCCACTCCACGGCATGCGGGATCCTCCCAGACCGGAGCATGATTCCGTGTCCCCTGCATCGGCAGGCAGACTCTCAACCACTGCACCACCAGGGAAGCCCCAGTTTTTAGTTTTATATTGATCTTTGCTACTGTTTCTTTCATTTGTTTTTCATTTATTTCTTATCTGATCTTTATGATTTCTTTCCTTCAGCTAACTTTGGGGTTTTTTTGTTCTTCTTTCTCTGATTTCTTTAGGTGTAAGGTTAGCTTGTCTATTTGAGATGATTCTTGTTTCTTGAGGTAGGATTGTATTGCTATAAACTTCCCTGTTAGAACTGCTCTTGCTGCATCCCATACGTTTTGGGTCATCATGTTTTCATTGTCATTTGTTTCTAGGTTATTTATGATTTCCTCTTTGATTTATTCAGTGATCGCTTGGTTATTTAGTAGCGTATTGTTTAGCCTCCATGTGTTTGTATTTTGTACAGGTTTTTTTTCCTGTAATTGATACCTTGTCTCACAGCATTGTGGTTGGAAAAGATACTTGATATGATTTCAATTTTGTTAAATTTACCGAGGCTTGATTTGTGACTCAAGATATGGTCTATCCTGTAGAATGTTCCATGAGCACTTGAGAAGAAAGTGTATTCTGTCCTTTAAATATCAGTTAAGTCCATCTTGTTTAATGTGTCATTTAAAGTTTGTGTTTTCTTATTTGTTTTCATTTTGGGTGATCTGTCCATTGGTGAAAGTGGGGTGTTAAAGTTCCCTACTATGATTGTGTTACTGTCGATTCCCCCTTTTGTCGCTGTTAGCATTTGCCTTATGTATTGAGGTGCTCCTATGTTGGGTGCATATTTACAATTGTCATATCTTCTTCTTGGATTGATCCCTTCGTCACTATATAGTGTCCTTCTTTGTCTCTTGTAATAGTCTCTATTTTAAAGTCTATTTTGTCTGATAAGAGTATTGCTACTCCAGCTTTCTTTTGATTTCCATTTGCATGGAATATCTTTTTCCATCCCCTCACTTTCAGTCTGTATGTGTCCCTAGGTCTGAAGTTGTTCTCTTGTATGTAGCATATGTATGGGTCTTGTTTTTGTAGCCATTCAGCCAGTCTGTGTCTTTTGCTTGGAGCATTTAATCCATTTACATTTAAGGTAGTTATTGATATGTATGTTCCTATTCCCATTTTCTTAATTGTTTTGGTTTTGTTATTGTAGGTCTTTTCCTTCTCTTGTGTTTCCTGCCTAGAGAAGTTCCTTTAACATTTGTTGCAAAGCTGGTTTGGTGGTGCTGAATTCTCTTAGCTTTTGCTTGTCTATAAAGGTTTTAATTTCTCTTTCGAATCTGAATAAGATCCTTGCTGGGTAGCGTAATCTTGGTTTTAAGTTTTTCCCTTTCATCACTTTAAATATGTCCTGCCACTCCCTTCTGGCTTGCAGAGTTTCTGCTGAAAGATCAGCTGTTAACCTTATGGGGATTCCCTTGTATGTTATTTGTTGCTTTTTCCTTGCTGCTTTTAATATGTTTTCTTTGTATTTAATTTTTGACAGTTTGATTAATATGTGTCTCGGTGTGTTTCTCTTTGGGTTTATCCTGTATGGGAGATTCTGTGTTTCCTGGACTTGGGTGACTATTACCTTTCCCATGTTAGGGAAGTTTTCAACTATAATCTCTTCAAATATCTTCTCAGACCCTTTCTTTTTCTCTTCTTCTTCTGGGAACCCTATAATTCGAATATTGGTGTGTTTAGTGTTGTCCCAGAGGGTCTGAGACTGTCCTCAGTTCTTTTTATTCTTTTTTCTTTATTCTGCTCCCTGGCAGTTACTTCCAACATTTTATCTTCCAGGTCACTTATCTGTTCTTCTGCCTCAGTTATTCTCTTATTGATTCCTTGCAGAGTATTTTAAATTTCAGTAATCCTGTTGTTCATCGCAGTTTGTTTGCTCTTTAGTTCTTGTAGATCCTTGTTAAATGTTTCTTGTATTTTCTGCCTTCTCTTTCTAAAATTTTGGATCATCTTTACTGTCATTACTGTGAATTCTTTTTCAGGTAGGTTGCCTATTTCATCTTCATTTATTTGGTCTTGTAGGTTTTTACCTTGCTCCTTGATCTGTAACAAATTTTTTTGTTGTTTCTTTTTCTTTTTTTTTTTTTTTTTTTGATGGGTGGTGCTGTATTTCCTTCTTACTGGTTGTTTGGCCTGAGATATGTGGCACTGGAGTTTGCAGGCAGTTGGATAGAGCTGGGTCCTTGGTGCTGAGATGAGGACCTCTGGGAGGCCTCACTCTGATTGATAGTCCCTGGGGTCTGAGTCTTTGTTAGTCCGGTGGTTTTGACTCAGAGTTCCCGCCACAGGAGCTTGGGCCTGACCTCCGGCCTGGGAACCAAGATCCTGCAAACTTTGTGGCACAGTAAAAAAAGAAGCAGCAGCAGCCGTACAGTATCAAAGAATAAAAAACAAAATAAAATTAGAAAGATAAAGAATATATTAGGAAAAATAAAACTATAATTGAAACAACTGCAACAAGGTCAAATAAAACCACGACAGAAAAAAGAAAAGAAAAAAAGGGTGGGGAGAGAGCAAGCCAAAAGGAGAGATCACTAACAAAGTATAAAGAATAAAATAAAATTATAAAAATATTTGTTAGGAAAAATAAAAATATAAAAGAATCAGCAACAGTGAATCAACAAAGTAAAACAGACCCCCAATCTAAAAGAGGAAAAAAGAAAAAAAAAAGCCTTGGCTATGGGGGTGGAGTTTAGGCGGGGATGGGGGTGGTGTACCTTAGGCAGGAGTGGGGTTTAATGTGGGGCAGGACCTAGGCAGGTTGCAGGGGGTGATGTTTGAGCATAGTGCGGAGCCTAGATGGGGCCATGTGCAAGTGTGGGGCGGGGCTTCTGCTTAGGACCTGAGCAGAAGGGGAAAGGAGGGCCTCTGGAGTGTGGGGTTCCAGAGTTTGGAGGTAGGGCCCTGAGTGAGGGTGTGTGGGTGGGGTTTAGGCCCAGCTCGTTGGAGGGGGTCTGAGAGGGGGTCTCTTGAGTGTCGAGGTAGGGCCCTGGGTGGGGGTGTAGGAGCAGGGCTTGGGTTCTGTGCAGCAGGAGGTAGGCTCAAGGGCAGAGGGTAAGGCCCGGGAGCCCAACAGGCTCCCTGATGCCTATGTGGACAGGGAAAGCGCTGGCCCCGTTTCCTTCCATTCCTTCATGCCCCTCCCCCACCGTCTCCCCCACGGTCTCTCCCGTCGCTGCTGCCGCTGGACCCCTAACCGTGGATGGGTCCCGCTGGGTGTAGGAACTCCTCCTCTCCCCCAGCTGCCCCTCAGGGGTGCTGGTCCCAGAGGTCTGGCCTTTACTTTTGCTCCCCCTTCCCTCCCACTCCCTCAGGACCTGCCGGCTGGAGGGGACCTAGGTGGGCAGAGGATCAGGCCTGGGATCTCAACAAGTTCCTGGGGGTCCAAGTGGGCAGGGGAAACCTGGCCATGCTCCCGTTTGAACCTCTGCCCTCCCAATGGTCCCCCCACCATCCGCCTTTGGGGGTGGGATCCCTTCCCCTCCCCCTCCCCCAGCTGCCCCTCAGGGGCGCCAGTCCCGTCCCACCTCCACTTCTCCTCCCCCCTCATTCCCCACGCCCCACGTCCTATCGGGTCACTGGGGATTCCTCCCATCCCCTTAGGTGCCCTAGTTGTTAGGAGACGCACATTCTGCGTCCTCCTAGTATGCCATCTTGACTCCACCCCCAGAAACAGATGCTTTGATTCTAACCAACTTTAACATTTCTGGTCTCAGGGTGAGTTTCTTCCAGCTGAAGTGTATCTTCCCATATTTCCCATTTTGCTGCTTTCTTTAATTAACCCAAAATGCTGTGTATCCACTCCAACCCCTTTTTTATTAAAACATTTAAAAAGTAAAATCAGAAATAGACTCAATTTTTAAGGAGTGCAATCATTAAAGAAATAATGGAAACATTTATTTTATATTTTCCAACTAAAAATTTCTCTTAAAGTTGTCATTTAGCATAGCAACTATTTTTGATTGTGAAGAAAAGTTTTTTAAAGTTCAATTCTAGGATTGGAAGGAATTGAACAGGTTTTTTTTAAAATAAATAATCCAAACTGATCTCTCATTTTAGTTTGGTAATTTAACATTGTTTAAAGTTCTCGGAGAACAATATTCATAAATACATACTGATGCCTGTTAACTTTTGCAAAGACTGAAATGAGTTATGTATTTTTAAAAGACCATTTCTGACCTCACCCTTTCTACCTATGTTATCTAAAAGAGGAACCCTAAAGGTGAGTCAGAGTCAAAATCTAAGTTATAATAGTAGTATTTCAAAAAATATTCTTTTCTGGAACATTCTTTTCACACTGTTAGAGAAAAACAGATTAAAGTAAAGCAGGAGAACAAAAACAAAGCAATGGATGAAAGGACAGAATTTCTCATCTTAATTTAAGATCTCAAAGCATTGACTAGCTCCTAGCAAAATGTTGGGTTGTTGTCATATAGATAATGGGTCTTAGCCAGAAAAATTTACTGAATACCTGAACTAAATATTTTCTCGTACACTTTTTGTCTTTGGTATCTTAGGCTCCTTAATAACTTATATTTTGCAAAGAAATTTCAAATTAATTGTTCTTACTATAGTAACGTTTTTATTTGACTGTATTTGTTAATAACTCCTTGTGTTTTTGAAAATAAAGCCAGAAACACTCTAGTCAAGGTTACTGATCGAATAGTGATCATTCTTGCATGATTAGAATGGAAATGTGTTACAGAACAGTGAAGTAGTGACACTGAGACAGGGCTACCTAAATCCGCCTGAGCTACACATTCGCAAATTGCTTAATTTTTGTGTCTTTCATCTCATCTAGTTACACTAACCTAATTAGCTCTCTTTTCAAAGAAGTTATAGATCTTAAGCACTGATCTCCTATTCTGATCTATGTATCACCTTCTGCAAGTGGAGAGAGTAAATGATATCACACATGCTTAACAAGTATATGTTGTAAATAGTGCACACTTTAAAAAAGAAAAAGTCATCTTTTCTGTTTATAAAGAATGATTTTGTTTGTAAAGCAGCAAATTAGCTTTTAAAGCGTAGGCTTTGACCGCTAGCGTCCGGTGTAACGTTTAGACAGCACAATACACTACTAACAAGAAGTTCAATGCTTCTCTTTTAAAAAAGTCTCTGGGGCTTCCCTGGTGGCGCAGTGGTTGAGAGTCCGCCTGCCGATGCAGGGGATACGGGTTCGTGCCCCGGTCCGGGAAGATCCCACATGCCGCGGAGCGGCCGGGCCGGTGATCCATGGCCGCTGAGCCTGCGCGTCCGGAGCCTGTGCTCCGCAACGGGAGAGGCCACAGCAGTGAGAGGCCCGCGTACCGCAAAAACAAAAACAAAAAGTCTCCGAATTACTCACTCTTACTTCCTACTTCTTATTCACAGAGCTAAAACACACTAGTGCTAAGACATTGAATTATTTTTTTCTCTTGAGGTCTCGATTTATTGTCCCCAAACCATCAATTACAATAATGTTCCATGCTGCTCTGGAATAAAATGTAGGAAACAAGTACTCCGTTGAGGACTTTGTTCAGCCTGAGCAGCCTTACACTGTGTTCTTGACCACACGTGGTCCCCTGTTTTCAGTCAGATTGGTACAAAAATATATCATTGGAATCCTCAATTCTAAAGGTAAATTCAGCATTAATGAGTTTTTTCTAAGGAAAAGTAGCAAATAAAAATTGGATGCATATGAAATTTCCATCAACAGATACATGTATAGTGAACATTGCATTTGCAGGTGGCTGAATAGGAGTATTCAATAAAATAAGCACCAGTAAAACACCACATGTATCATCTTTGAATAGTTTCTACAGTTACAGGCATGGTTACATTATCAGCAAAAATGAAGGCCTCTCAGTGTCTGGCCAGTGGAAGTAATATGGAACACCTTGCTTTTTTTCCATTGCTCTGTCATTAAAAATAGGCCACAGTGCAGAATTTACTTCCAAGGAAATTCAGTGTCACTGATATGTACAGTTATAGTGTTACCAAAATGTATCAGTTTTCAGAACTGAGGACATCAAAGACACCCCAATCCTCAATATTTCAGAGAAATCAAAACTCATCCACACGCAGGTGACAATACATTAAAATTTTTGTGTGAAAAATTTTGCCTTACAACACTAGTTATACAAGTTAATATCTATTAAAACTAAACACACAGCACCTTTTATATGTTGAAAAGTATACATCAGCAAGAGTGGAAGAAAAAAGGATTGATTAGAAGAGCCCACAGTCTTTCAGATTCTCTTTATTATATCTGTAACAGCGTCAAACACGAACTTGACATTTTGAGTATCTGTAGCACAGGTCGTGTGGGAATACATTTCCTTATCTTTTTTTAAATTCAGGTCTAGAAACTGGTTCTTGATGTAGTTCCTTGCATCTTCAAAGGTATTTGGACCTTGTTAAAAAAATTAAAGAAGTAAACTTTAACTGCATTTAAAAAGCATCAAATTATAAGTAATATCAATACGTTTTAGTATTTTACTTTGCTATTTGATGTTCTCAGGATTGAAAAATCAAAATGGCAATGGTTAATTATCAGAGGTTTACACAACATCTATTTTGTGCTGGGAACTATGCTTACCTCCCTGGAGGCTTCAGGTGGCTAAAATGTAACCTCTGCATCAGAAAGCTCACAGTAGAGTAGAAACACTAATATATTTATATAACAAAGTGAGTGAGTAAAAAAGCCCGTATGTCAAAGATTATGCATGTAAATGTGTGCATGGGTTGGGTGCATGTGTATTAATATGAACTAAAAGAAGAAAAGAATGGAAATTATAGATGAGTGGACTACATTATGAGGTGTTATTTGAGCTGGACCTTGAGGGATAGCTAGGAGAGACGGAAAACTGTGTGAATGAAAGCCAAAAAGTGAGAGGCACTTACTGTATGATTTCAGCTCTTTGACATTCTCGGAAGGGCAAAACTACAGAAACAGTAAAAAGATAATGGTTTCAAGGGTTGAGGACAGCGAAGACGTGGACCACAGGCATTTTTTAGGGCAGTGAAACTATTTTGTATAACGCTGTAATGGTGGGTACATTGACATGACTTTGGCATAACCCATTGAATTGTGGAACACAAAGAGTTAACCCTAACCTGAAATACAGACTTCAGTTAATAATGTATCAATATCTGTTCATCAGTTGTAGCAAATGTACCACACCCCTTCCAGATGTTTATAATAGGCGAAATTGTGGGAGCTGGCCAGAGAGGGAGTATGTAGAAACTTTTTTCTGTTTATTATTTTCATAAACTAAAAATTGCTCTGAGAAATCAAGATGATTACTTAAAAGAAAACATACAGCCCTGAATTATGATTCTATATTTAATTGGTAACTTTCAGTACATAAGCATGATTATATTCAGTCATACGATAAATATGTAAACATAATGTTTACAAATAAGAAAAATATAAGTACTCATTATAGATGAGCACAAACAGCTACTTTGACACAATTCAACACCCCTGGCACATCTGGGCTACCCACATATCTAAGTGGTGAAATTGGGTTTATATTTGTGTTTAAATCATAAATATTTCCATCTTACACAATTTCATTAACAACAGGGCATATAACTATTTACCAAAAAAAAAAAAAAAAAAGTCTCCAAAAGAAACACAACCCTTTTAGAGAAACTGACATTTATATTCATTGGCTAAGAGGGTCAGTACTAAAACCCTAGGAGCTAGGAAAATTGGAAAAATAGATGTCACTCTTCTCATTCATTCAAGCTATTCCTCCGGAAACTTAATTCTGACTTTGAAGAGCCACTGAGGTCTAGTACAACATTACAAGGTTTCATTAGGAAATATATTAAAAAACGCCAATTTGGAATATAATTTACACTCCTATTATAATGTTTAAGATAATATAGTTTGCAATGTCATTATACATTACACAGAGTAACAACCCTGGTCTATCTAACCACCTCCCCTTTATTCATTAGAGCTTTGCTTTAATGCAGGCAGTGTAGAGAGGGTTTCCTCTTTATTTGTAAGATTCTTCCCAGGTTGGATCATATACATGACTCAGAAAAGTATCATAAGTCTCAACCTCCTAAACATTACACATCAAAATCCGGATAGAAAAAATGTATCTCTATACAAAATTTTACTACTATGGAATTAAAAGGAAAGTATCTTACCAGTGTACTCTGGAAAGCAGATACCAAGATGCACTTTGGTTACTTTTTCTTGAAAGAGATCTTTTTTATTGAGAAACAGGACAATGGAGGTGGTTGCAAAGTACTTGTGATTACAGGTACTGTTGAACAGGTGAAGGCTTTCATGCATTCTGTTCTGTTAGGTATAAAAGATGAAAATGTGTAGGATTGTTATTTGCAAGATATTAATGGTGGGCATTATGAACAAGGATGTAGAAGTAACATCTGTCTTTGGAAGGTCTTAACTGAGTTGGGAAATGGGGTATTCATATTGGAAAGCACAACGGCTTATTTTTTACCTTGACCGTGTTTTTCTTTTAGACTTACCACTTCATCTTCCACCAAGACCATGTCATAGGCACTGAGTGCAGCACAAAATATAATTCATGTAACTCCTTCAAGGAGTGAATCCATTTCTTTCTCTCAGATCTCTGTCCACCTACATCAAGCATTCTTTAAAAAAACAAAAATAACAGAATAAAGAATCATACAAATATCTTCCAAAGTTTACATTAAGATGAACATTTGGACTTATAACTGAATGTTCCCATCTGTTTAAAAGGTAGTCTTTCAGTTTTGACTGATAATAAAGTAAGACTTGTTTGGCCAATTTGCAGCTCAAGGACTAGAGAAAAAGAGAACATTTATTTACTTTTTTTGGTATTCATGCAGCCTGGAGCAAAATAATTCACATACTGACTTTGAGCAACTGGAAAATTTACAGCAGTTTAGAGTTTTAGTAAGACATCTATTGGTCTTAGGGATTTTGATCAAAGTCTATGCATATTCTTAAATATCCAGAGCCCACAGAAGATTGGAAGCTACCATAGTTCTGATATTATGATTCTTCCCTCTTCTCTTAGCTCCTCTTACCTCCATTCATTCATTCAGTTATCATTTGTGTTCTACGTACTAGACACTGTGCTAGGCCTACCAACACAAGCATAAAAGGACATGGTCACTCTGTCCTCTATAAGCTGGGTAACCTTGGGCAAGTTACTTAACCTCTCTGCACCTTAGGTTCCTGATGAATAAATGATAATAACAGTACCTATATTGTGAGGTTGCTTTAATGACTGAGTAAATACAGCATTTGTCTCAAGTGTTAAAAGCTTACAACATCATTTGAACTCCTTTCTGTAAGGTTCTTGGACTTTTCCTAACATAGAATAAGGGAATTAACTTTTTGTCCATGTTTTCACAATTTATCTATATATTCCCTGTGTGTTGTCACTTGCTATCGTGTGTGGTGGTTTTTTCCATATACTTTTATTTTTCTATAATTTTATTTATAAGTGTTCACTTCTTTATGGCTTCTGAATTTTGAGTTGTTACTAAAATTGCCTTTCCCACTTAAAAAAAAAAAGGACTGGTCACTATCTTCAAAGAGCTTGCTGTCTTGTAAAGAGAAAAATACATTATTATAATATTATGTAATATTCTAATATATAAGGTAAAATGTGAGCCCAGAGGAAGATTTAACTGAGCCTGAGGGACCATGTAACAGTTCCTTTAATATAAATCTTAACTTTTTGCTATCTCAGGACTTCTGCATAATCCATCTCCTTTCCACGTGACACAATTCCTTTCTTCCTTCCATAAGGCTGCTTCTTTCTCAACTTTCAGGTCTTAATGTCAATATCTCCTTCACAAGTAACCGCCTTAAATGTCCATGTAAATTCTTAACTCTTTTTATTGCCCATTTCCTTTCTATTGTATCACTCTCTTTATTTCTTTTATAGTAACTGCCACAATCAATAAATAAGTGGTTTATTTTTTCACATGTTTAATAGCTATCATCACCCTAATAGAATAGTAGCCTCATGAGGGCAGGGACCTTATCTATATTAGTGATGCCTATATTCCCAGTACCAGGCATTGTGCCTGACACATAATAGACATGCAATAAATACTTGCAAATAAATGAATAGAATCCATGTTAATGGAATGGAGGGAGGAGTTTTACATAAAGTGCATGTACAAGTCATCAAGGAACGAGAGAACATGGCATGCTTGGGGCAAATAATTATATTTTTGGAAATGTGAAGATTAAGGTAAAAACATTGAGGTATATGGCCTGATACTTATTCATTTATTAAGCAAATATTTGTTTATTGAGCATTTATTATATTTCAGGTACCAGAGATGATTCAGTCTTGAGAACCTTGTAAGTGGATGATGGTGGCGTTTATGTGTGTGTGTGTGTTTGCGTGTGGGTGTGTGAATACACTTAGGATATCAGTATCTGATAGGAAGTGTAGAGGGTGGGTTGTGATTTGAAATGGAGTGATCAGAAACTGCAAAAGATGATAGCTGTGTAAAAAGAAGAGAGGCAGCGAGGGCAAAAGCTTTGAGCAGGCAGGAGTAAGCCTGAGGTGTTAGGCCAGAAATAGGTTTACTATGTCTTTTACATTACATGAGAAGATTAGTTTTTATATTGTAGTCAATGGGGATCTGTAGGAGATTTGGGGGTAGGGAATTAACATTTGTTTGTTTTTGTTTGCTTATTGTTATGGTAAGTCACTTTGATCTGAGTTCAGAAGATAGATTTGATGAGGAAGAGACCAGAGGCAAAGGAAAAATTATGGGGCTTTCATAATAGCTTAATCCTAAGGTATTAAGTACCAGGAAACATCCTAGCTGTACAGAGATTTCAAAGGTAATAACTATATTGGGGTATTAAGTGTCAACCAGCTGATGTACTGAAGATAATGAAAAGTACAACACATTGTAGTGTTAGTACTTTACCTTTCACATAACCAAATGGAGAACAGATATATAGAACTAAAATTCCTCAAATATATATGTGTACCGATGCAAAATCACTCCATTTAATAGTCGATTGAAAGAGCAGTTGCTCATTGGGGCTTATTTTAGAGGTGTAAGGCATTATAACCACTGAAAAAAATTTGGAGATTCCCAAAGTGGAGCATGGAAGAAATGCAAATATACACTCCATCATAACTATTCTGAGAAAAACAGTAATAGAAATCAGAGGAAAACCTGTATACTTGCTGACTGAATATCTGGATTGGTCAGATCTACTGGGATAATTAATGAGGTGAATGGATATGTGATATAGCTGGAATAACCTTAATTCCCTGAGTAGTTAAGATAACTAGAGCTTTAGAGACTTTAAATGGAACTTGGAATTCTCATTTTGGAAAGGTTTTATTTATTTATTTACTTATGTATGTATGTATGTAATACATGTTTCCTTAAGTCTGATATTTAAGTAAGGATTCTTAAATAGTAAAGAAAACGGGTTTAAATGCCTGAAATATATGATGTAACTAAAAATTCACAGGCTAGGCTTTTAAGCGACTAGTGAACATCAATTATTTGTTAAACTGCCCATGTTATTTATATATTGCAAGCCATCAGAATTTTATGGATTTATATTAAACAGTTGACTAAACAGTTGAGTTTTATAGTCCATTTTAAACAGTTGGGAAAGTTACTGAGTTTTATTAGTTTATGTTAAACAGTTGGCTAAATATTTGGCCACACAAGATTATTTACATTTCATATCAGAAGAGACTGTTATGGAATAATATGCCCTTTATAGTGTTTGCAAACTCATTGAATAGTCTAGGATACCTAAAAATTAATAATGTTACTGCAGCTAATTTATTTGTGAGATGTCTTTGCTCATCCTATAAGCATGTGACTCTCTTGGAAAAATAACAATTTCTGACATCATTTATATATTTGAGCACAGAAAAATAGGATCTAATCTGAGTAGAAATTTATTTTAAACTATTCTGTTGAATGGGATTTATTCAACATATTTGACTATATCAGCAATGGTATAACTTTTTAATTTTTTTATTGAAGTATAGTTGACATATAAAATTGTATTATTTCAGGTGTACAGCACAGTGATTCGACATTTATATGCATTATAAATTGATCAGCACAATAAGTCTAGGTATAAAATCCTAAGGTGGCTACGTATGTCAGTGCCAACAGGTAGATCTGTGTCACCACTATGCAGCCACAGCAAAATGGCTTAACCAAGTCTTTCCCTGGTACCCAGTTCTGAAAATAGATTAGGGCAGATGCTTGCAGATAAAAAGTATATGCAGAGAGGTCATTCTAAATCCCTTAATTGCTTTTTATTAAAAACAGAATCAAAAGGATTTACAACCACAAGGGAAGCTGGGTCTCTAGACTCCCGTAATTGTTAATACCATCATATATTTCCTACTAAATGTGTGGGTGTAACTTAAAATGCCCACTAGATAATTCTCTGATTATCGAATAATATAATTTTTCAAGTCATCAAAGTAAATTCTATCATGAGAATAAATTAGACATCATCTTATATAGCTTATAATTTTGGTAACATTAACCATGAACGTACCTGAAACAAAGGTATAGTTATACATGAGTTACTGCTCTGTGAGATCTAATAGAGAACAACAAAGCTAAGTTGGGATGTAGCTGCTGGGTAGACAACCAGACTCACTGCTAAGCTGTCTTATACTCCCACAGAAATGAACATAGTGCACATGATTCAACTTTAAATTCAAAACAATTATGATTTATTTCATATCATGGATCCACTAAACACTGTTGCAAATAGTTTTATAACAGGTACAAAATCTAAAGTTCTATGTTGTAATGGTTGCTGACCTCTTTTCCGTAGCTTCCGTATAGTTTTATGTCCTTTCAGTTCTATTTTTTAATCATAAAGCAATTAGGAAGAAAGGACTTCTCTATAACTGATAAATCCTTGTAAATATGTAAGTTCTTTGCCCTGCGGAATTATTTTATAGCAATAAAAGGGCTCACGTTTGCATTGCATTTTCTGTTTACTTAGTAACTTCTGTAAGGAGAATTAATTTTACCAGTTTGACAGTTGGAGTTCTGGTTTGATAAGAGCTCTAAGGAAATTTGCATTAAATTAGGTGATATATGAGGATGATACAGTACTTGGACAGAGAGAATTTTTTCATTTTGATGTTCCTGTTTAAAATTCTATAGTTCTTGAATTTAATATGTAAATTAAGTCTTTAGTTTTAAATAGTCTTAGGATAATTTACGCTATGTGAATACAAATCAGTGCTAATGTGAGTACCTGGGCACTTACTGAAACGAAGTGGGAAGGTACCTTATTTTTTACAATTCCTGTTTTGAAATACTATGAAATGTTACACTGCAAAAGCCTATGTGCTTTAGGATAAACCTATTTAACACTTGAAAAAAAGTAATTTAGCTGTGAGAATTTATTAAGGAATTAATATAACTCAATTGCTGTGACTAAACTTAAAAATGTATTTAAGTGATTAAAATAGTTCCTTAAAAGTACGTATAGCTGTGTTTTTTGTTTTATAGTAAAATTTAAGTATTTTCAAAATTTTATTGTTTAAATATTTGTTTTTAGAGAAATTCTCCACATTCTCTTCCTCATAGAGAGTGCCTTTAATAACACACCCTCTTAAGCCAGAGAGAAAGCAAAACCTATTAAGAAAACAAAAGATCTCAAAACCTGTTTTAGTGGGTGCGAAAGAGGTAATAGTTGCATAGTATAGAAAATGTTATGTCAAAATAAGTCTTAACTGAGCTTCACAATCCAATTCACAAGCATCTTACATTTTAGCATCAATACTGTAATAGAGAATTAGCAAGACCTTTCTCATTCCTTCATACGGGCCGGTGATACATGAAAGTAGAATAGATCACTTATACAACTTAAAACGCTTTACAAAATTAACCAAAGACTTATAAAAGGACAGGAAAATGATGATACACCAATGAAAGTCTAGCATCCTAATGCAAATGCTGTATAATATTCAAAAAATTGTTTTAAAAAATGTATGAATATGATATTGGTACTGAGTGAACTTGACGTCAGGAAATGAACATGATTTTCTGAGGTTTTGTGTGTTCATTGGCAATCGTCGCATCTAGCCTCGTTTTAGAAGCACAGAGTGGTGAAGTACCACAGAGCCCTGACAACTGAGAGATACCTCCCCAATAGACTGTCCTTTTATTCCCCCTTCCCTCTTCTCTTTGAAGGGAATTGTGAATGACCAACAACACTGGAGGAAGCACTTACTGTACGGAAAAGGAATGGTTTCCAGCCCAATTTACCTTATAGCCCATCAGTGATAAGCAGTGTTAAGACGTGTGATATTTGAAGTTAGGAAGATATGCATTTTAATCACATTTCTAGCACTTCTGTGTGTGATCTTGGGGAAGCCTTTTACTTTGTTTTAGCCTCCATTTCTTGACCGTTTGTCCTCCATAAGGATAGCAATGCCCATTCACCGTGTTACAGTCAGGGTGTGAAGGTAGTGTTCATAGGTGCCTGGCATAGTGCATTTATTCCTCCAGCCAGGATTGACTGCGTGCCTGCTCCGGGTTGGTCAGTGTGATAATCACAGGAGTTGTAAGCAAATATGGCCCCTGGCCTTCTGGAGCTCAGGGCACGTGACGCAGAAACAGAATCAAAAAGAACAAACTGATAAAGAAACAAGGCAATTTCATATATTGGTATGTTTAAAAAGAGAAAAATAGTGCGATATTATCAATTGTGTAACGGTACTGGCTCACATTGGCGCGGCTAGAAAGAACTGCTTGTTCGTATTTCTTCCCAACTCTACATTTAGTGGCATCATGTTGGTAGGTTGAAATTGGCTATTGTCAGGGTGTTTGCACCTGGGGACTCATCAAGTGCCAAAAATCAGGCTGCCCTCCCTCCCCCCACTCCTGAGAGCTTGTTCTTATGTGCTTACCCACACTCCGCAGGGTATAGTAGTGACAGGGATATTAAGGGATGGTTAGTAGATAGGATGGTCAAGGCTCCATGAGGAGACAGCCTTTGATTTGGAAGCTTAATGATAAGAAGAGGCCAGTCTTTGCAGAGATCCAGGGTCAGGGCATTTTAGGCAAGGAGAGCAGTAGGTGTGAAGACTCTAAGCCTTGGAATGTTCAAGAAACAGATGTACTAAAAAGATAATTCATGCTAATGACTATTTCTGACAAGATACTAAATTGGTTGTAGAGAATGACCAGGATTGGGTCATTCTAGGTGTTCAATGTACGGCATTAAGTGTTAAAATTGGCTTATTATGATCCAGACAGTCTAGGATCCAGAAAATTCCATTAACTTATGTAAGGTAAGCGGACACCAAGTTATAACTCTGTGCTGGTACTTCATTTCAAATAATCTTCACAACAACCTCATGAGTAAAGAAAAAGTAGCTTTATTCCTCAAAAACTGCTGCTAATTAATGGAGAACCTGGGATTGGGACCTTGGTAGGATTAGCCCCAAGGCCTACACTCAGCTTCTAGTCTGTGTTTCAGTGAGAAATTTGGAGAGGAGAAAGGAGAGTAAGAGAGAAAAGTGATTGTGCCAGAAATGTATGGGCAGGCCTAGGAGGGGCAGAGAGGAGGAATTGGACTTGGGTTCTCAAAGGAAAACTCTGAAAACTGGACCAAAGATCACGAGTCTGGAGAAAGTAGTTGCTAAAGAGGAACTGTACCACAGTGATGACAAGCCCGAAGACAAACAGCTTACATTTGCCAAAAGAGATGTCCATCCCAGTCTTTGCAGTTCCTTTAACCTGGTTTGATCTTTGGTTCATCTTTCAGAAAATTAACTATTTGTGGGCCTGAAAATGAGGGGTAAATTTTGAAGGGCTTTCTTCCATATTAACTTGAAAATATCCTGGCCATCCATGTAATAACTATTCTAATGAGATATTATGTGTCAGTAGTTTTAATACTTAAAAAATATTAAACTTTGATCCCAGTGAAACAAATTTCCCTCATAAATGGATACAAATAATTCATGTCACATTTTTTTCATTTTTTATACTTTTAAAAAATATTCCCATTATCTCATACATGAATGACTGAACTATGTTTTTACTGACTTTTTTCATTACCAAGGGGTACACCTAGAACGTGGTTTTAATGTTGAATACTCCATCTCATCCGCAATCATAGGGAGAAGTACTTAAGTGTCAAGGGACATTTTCTAACACTATGGTATGGATTTCGATTTCTCGGTATAGTAAATGAGTAATTTTACAATAGAATTTCTAGGAGTGTCTTGATAATGCAACAGCAATGAAAATAATGGACTCATCTTTATACCCAAACCATGCTTATAAAATAGGCTTTGTTATTCCAGTAAATAGCGTCACATTCAAATAATTCTCAATTATTTTCATTTGTTTTTAACTAAGAAAACAAATTAAGAATATTTCAAGCAAATGGGAGAGTAGGAAGGCCCAGGAAATACAATCCCTGGCACCTCTTGGTTAAATGTTATTTAAGTATATTTCCTTTTTTTTTTTTTTTTTCCGAAGTAGGATATCAGTTTCAACTATGAGGAAAATAAAATCTAGCTCCCACCTACTCAAGACAGAGGCTTTTTTTTTTTTTTTTTTTTTTTTTTTTGCCATACGCGGGCCTCTCACTGCTGTGGCCTCTCCCGTTGCGGAGCACAGGCTCCGGACGCGCAGGCTCAGCGGCCATGGCTCACGGGCCCAGCCGCTGCGCGGCATGTGGGATCTTCCCGGACCGGGGCGCAAACCCGTGTCCCCTTCATCGGCAGGCGGACTCCCAACCACTGCGCCACCAGGGAAGCCCAACAGAGGCATTTTTGCTGGAGGGAAAGGGTGAGGCTCAGGGTGAGGGTTGGCATGTAGAGCTACAGGAGGACAATGAAAGACAGTGGTACTGAAAGTACCTGAGGCCTAGTGAGCATGCCCAAGGACTCACTGCACTTGACCATGGGTTAGAGCTCTTCTCCACGAAGAAATATTGTGTCTGATGCATATTTCTGTTGAGAGTTCAAAGAGACATTGGATCATACCTGAAATGCAAGTCTTTAACAGGAGAATTGAGTTTCAGTGATTCTAGTTGTTTTCACTCGAGAATGTGGAACATCTTGATCATTTGGGACGTAGCCAGGAGCTGCTCTTCTGTCCAAATCGTTCAGGTAGCTAATAAGAAAAACAAATAAAATAGCATAAAGAATTTTAACTTTGTACTAGAAGATATCAGTATTGAGTACAAATGAATTTTTAGTTTAGAGCCCATTAAAGTTGTGAAACTCCAGACTGGTGCTTTTCCAACGCTGCTCCTCAGAATTACAAGAACATGGTGTCTGGGATGTTGCAGAGCACTGAGTGTGACACACAGCTGACCTCTGGGACCTTTTTTTTAAACGGCAACTGGATGAATGCTGCCTTAGCTTATATTTTATAAGGATGATGTGATGGATTCACTGGCATCTGAATAGACATTTGAGAAGAACGCTCTCCTTGTAGGACTTAGATCATCCCCAAAAATGCTACCTTGTAATGATGGTCACTAGACTAGTCTGAAAAGGCTGTTGTTTGTATGTAGGCACTTCAAATTTTAAGAGAGAGACTGGTTTTAATATCATAATTTGGTGGTGGTTGTGTTGTGTCTCCTGGATTGTTTAGTTTAAGAATCGGAATAGTTTTCATTAAGAACCATGGCTATATCTGGTTAGCTCAGTAACAGAAGAAACTTTTGACTTTCTTGCTGGTTCATGCTGGAACTAGTTCATGAAATTGCTGACCCACTCCCAAATCACACTCCTGGGGATAGAAAGCTGAAATTCCACACTGTATCCTTTCCAACCTCCTCTTCGCTTCCATCAGTGCCTCAGTGTGTCCTTCACTCTTCACCGGAGGCCATATTTAAAAACCCTACTGTTACCAGGAGAAATACTGTCCTCCTCCTGCCCACAGGATCTCTCACAGGTGTTGAGAGGCAGGAGTGAATCTGATTAAGCTGTGTGGTCTAGAAGAGTCTGTTAGATTAGAGGAAACAAACTGTTCTTAGCTTCATCCTTCAAACCAGATCATGTCTTTGGACTAAAACAAACTGTATCACTGCTTTAAAAACAGTTGAAAATCACTTATTATACACTTTTGATACTAAGACTTTAGGAGCTTAGCAATATGGCTATTTCTATAAAATTGTTAAATAGAGATAGCAATAGCCTGGTAAGGTTTTTATGACAAAATTGCCCATTATATTGAACCAAGTTTATACATATAACCTAACTAGGAAGATCATAATGGGCATGTATCCATCCAGACAGAATGAGAGGTATAATCTAACTGAATATTAGTTATTACTCAACAGTTGACGTTTTCAGGGAATAAGCTGAAGGGCTGTTATGCGTTAGCACCTAGCATAATGCCTTGAAAGCCAATGCTATTTTATTTTATTTTTTTAATAAATTCAACAGCAATATAGATAATTTATTCTTGGAGGAACTTTCTGATTTTAAGCTGAAATAAACTAAGAATTGCCAAGTGCCTCAAAGGGATTTTGGCCAAGGACCAATAGACAATCACACTTCAGAAACACATATATGTATAATGTGAAAATTTATCACCATGTTTTATTCTAATAAAGTTTAATTTTATTAAAAAAGACAAATCAAGATAGAAATATCAGAAGAAAGTATTGGAAAAATGTTCTAGTTTATCTCTTTTTGATTTTTGAAGCCAGGTCCTTGGTGAATTTCCTGTTAACTCAGGGCTGCATATGTGGTAGTATACTACTGGTCAGCTCATGCAGGAGCAAAAACCAAACCAAACAAAAACATACCTGCCATGATAGAGATTAAATTCATTTTAATGATAGCTGAATGAATGCTTTGGTAAAGACACATTTTAATGTACTTGCATACATAAATGATCTCAAGCGAAGCAGTAGCAGAGTGACAAATTTGCATTTAAGATGTTCATTTTAATAAACAAATATAGAATTTGGGTGCTCAAGCCTGTGGTCTAAAACTTAAACCAGAGGCCCTGAATACATCCAGCTCAAATCACTTAAAAAATATCTGATTCTTTTTCTAATCATATAAAAATAGTATTCTCCTAGTAAAGTCCATGTTGAATCTTAAAACGTGGAGTTTAAGTCACACACTGGACAGCCCAATCAGCAAACCATGAAGTATTAATTAAAATTTTTCCCACTCTCATGACCCTTTTCTTTCAGTTTGCTAGTACTGATTAGGGGAGAGGTGTTATGTAGCCAACAAACAACATTCTCTGATTAGGACTCACCTCTTTGCTGGCCTCAACTTAAAGGGTTGCTAGGTTTGAGAGAATAACAAATATCTCACTTTCACACACAAAAAATGGTTGGATGGTTGGACGGGTGGATGAATAAATAGAAGGAAGGAAAGAAAGGAAAAGAAGGAGGGGAGGTAGAAAGGAAGAGAGGAGAAGGAAAAGAAAGACCCCTGCCCTGTATAATGCATATGAATTAAAATGGATGTGTTATCAATCTGATAGTGTATTTAGTTTTAAAACGTGAATGTAATTAAGTATTTGAAAGAAAAAAATCGGCTGTTAATTTTTGGAAGAAAGCAATGGCCATTTAACTGTTTTTCTTAGCAGGCTTTTACTTAATCTTCCCTTTAAGAATCCCTAAGGGAAAAGAAAGTTAACATTTAAATTTTAAATGAAAACTTTCTTTTTCCTGTCGTTATTCTACGGCTCTTTGCAAATCGATGTGGGTGGTTAAAAATCATTACATTACTGGCGAGGTTCACAAAAATGGATGCAAATAGATATTGTGTAGATTTGTTAAACTTGAAGAACAGACAGATGCTTTTAATATGAATCTGAAATGTGATAGTGCCAGTGTAAAATATATTTTATGTGTCAAAACAAAGAAAAAAGCTAAAAGTAAAGATTAGAAAGTCTAGGAAAAACAATAAAATGTCGTTCTATTTGCCCATTTTGGGTATACAATATGTAAAATTTTTTGTTATCAAAGAGCAAAGAATTTGGTAAGCATAATGATAATATAATTGCAAATACAAGTTACATTATTTTAAGGGAAAATGTTTAACCAGTAATGTGTATCTGAAACTAAATGTATGAATTACAAGTGTTGAACTATCCTCCTCTTCTTCTCTCCCCAGAACATTGCTAAGCAACATTTTATGAGAATATTCCATAATTCAGTTTCTGATTGTGACTGCCTTTATCAATGATTCATATCAAAAAGCAATGTTTTATACTATAGCTTAGTATTGAAACATTGTTGATGTAATCACAGGATGATATCCATTCTCTAGGTCATCAGAGAGATAAGAGCAGGACTTTCCTCCAAGGGCAATATGTCCATTGGATTTTGGAATTTAAAGTGAAAACGAATGAGCAATCACAGAAGACTGTTGTTATGTTTTCCTAGAATTTATATGGTTTGTTTTCTCTCCATAATCCTCCTACTCGTTATGCTTAAAAATCTGAAGCATCATGCACGTCTTACTGTTCTGTCCTCAAATAATCTTTCATTTGTTTAACTTTTACTTAGCTGCTTTTTAAAGTACTGCTAGCATGTTCTGTTGGGAGCCTCAGAAGAACTGCTATTTTTACCCTTTTACACATTCATATGCATGGACAGAAATATAGAATAAGTATTTATATTATATTTACATGCATGTGCACACATGCTTATAAGCGTGTAACCATGGGACAGGTCAAGGACCACTTACTAAAATGGAAATTTAAAATCATTTTGATAATGAAATTATAAACATTGTTACAACATCCTAATTTTCTTATGGCTAAAAGTTGTGAAAATTATATAATCTTGCTTGAGACTCAAAAAGAATCCCACAATATACAAATGTTTTTCAAATCAATACATAACTTTCTTCTAAAATGCTATATCATGCCCATCAAACCAATGGAGCCAAAGCATGTATCATTAATAAGGTTATTTTAGAAGATGATTTGAGTAGCTTGAATAGAGATGAAGTGAATAGCCCAAGACCTCAGTGTGCATGTTACCAGTCTGTGTTCATGTTGAACTTAGTGTGTAAGGATTAAATCTTTTTAATTGGGAGAAAATATTTACAACATATATATCTTCTCAGACATATAGGTTCAAAATTAGTTATTTAAAATGCTCCTGTGGTTATGTTTCTTACATCTTATTTACATCATCTTGATCTTTTTTTCTTTCTCTTCACTTGCTTTTTAGTATGATAAAATGTAAAGCCATTTACTTTCATCATTTGTGATTACAAATGTAGAGCATACAGAGTTACAATTCTTAAATGTAAATGTTTCAGCCACAGTTCCTGTCAAAACGCATTCACTTGCTAAGCTGCTGAGTCGTTGACCTGATATTCAGATGCCCTTTCAAAGCAGGCCTGAATTCCTGGATCTCTCCACAGTCGTTTTATTACCTCAGCCAATTCAGGCATCATGCTGCCATCTTCCAGGGTATTTGTTATCGCATAAAGTTGTCTTTGGTCTTTCTATAGCATTGTTTTTGTGAGAAGGATAAAAATACGTTGTTATTTGGGATCACGTATTCATTTTTCTTCCAATAGAGCATTTCAATTTGTTGATTCTTATTTCATTCAGTAATAATTTTATTGAGCATCTAGTCACTATATTTTCAGGTTAATACATTAGAACTCAAGTTCCGTATAAGGATTGGCTCATGTCCAGAAAAGTTTTTCATTGCAAAAACTGAACTATTACATGGAGAAATTAGGATATTTTGGTATATGTCACTGACTTCTAAATGTGATGTAAAAAGGGATAACAATATTTTAGTGTGAGTCCACTGAGCTTCTAGACAACCAAAATGCTAGTGTCAAAGGGTAATGAACCTGATCTCGTCAGACACATTGTCTTCCTTTGATTATGGCCATATATTTTCCAGGAAAACAAAAATACCAAGTAACAATTAGAGTAAAAAAGGAAATTAAAACTCAGTACTCTAAAATTATAGTTAAAAAAATGTATTGATATATAGTATTATTTGCGATCACGTACCTCTTTGTAATCATAAAAATTAGCAATGGTAAACTTTTTAAAAAAATTAATTAATTTTATTTTTGGCTGCGTTGAGTCTTCGTTGCTGCAAGCGGGCTTTCTCTAGTTTCAGCGAGTGGGGGCTACTCTTCGTTGCGATGCGTGGGCGTCTCATTGCGGTGGCTTCTTCTGTTGCAGAGCGCAGCCTCTAGGCGAGCAGGCTTCAGTAGTTGCAGCGCACGGGCTCAGAAGTTGTGGTGCATGGGCTTAGTTGCTCTGTGACATGTGGGATCTTCCCGGACCAGGGCTCAAAGCTGTGTCCCCTGCACCTGCATTAGCAGGCGGATTCTCAACCACTGTGCCACCAGGGAAGCCCAGCAATGGTAAACATTTTGATCCACCCAGTTTTTGAACATCCTTGTAGGTGTTGTCACTTGCGTGCCTTTGGGGCAAATCGACAGGGCAGAGTTGAGACTTTACTAGGAAAAGAGATGGGATGGAAGTAAAGTAAAAAGAGGAAAAGGAGAAAAGAAAAAGCAAGCATTGTGTTACTCCTGATGGGATATTTGGAAGTGACAAGGGCAGAAGGAAATAAAAGTTTGAGTAAATAATGTAGTCCACAGTTTACTTAAACTAATAATCAAACACTGGTTTATGACAAGAATTTTTGATTAAGAATCTGGATTTCAGACTAATTCAGTTATTGACCGTGATGCTAGACCAAGCAAATGAAGAAATCTGGGCTCAAATCTTGGTTGTCAGACTCCAAATCTCATGCTCTTTCTTGCTCAAACTCTTTTCAGTGCATGTTATTATAACGACTCACATGACATTTAGCACTTGTAATATTTTACATAATCCTGACAACAGTAGTCACATAGACACAATATTTTCTCCGTCTTACAAATAACGAATCTAAAACTTGGAGGTAAATTTGCCAAATCAATGAAGACAATAAGCATTGAAGAGTCAAACCCAAACGTATTTTCCGCAAAATCAGGTGGATACCAGTGAAGTATGTCCAATAAGTACCTGATGACTTTCTGATATAATTCAATTTATTATTATTTGAAATCTATGACAGGCTTCTGTCACCATTTTACCAAAAATCTGCTCTTTGTATGAAGAACTAAGGGTATAGCTCTCATTGTTAAAGAGAGGCTCTGTTGAGACTAAAAACCTTACTTCATCTTTCTTCAATCGGATTTTATTGCCAAACCAAACTGATCAGATGACCACTAGGCCACAAACTTTAACTGGCCCAAATCAAGGGCTTTGATCCTATTTTATTGCATCAACAAAAGGTGAACTTTAAAATCCTTCTTCCCGATTAGTTTGATGTGATAGGAAAGTGCAAATTAGTGAGATATGATCCGATCACTTTGCTGGCATCACCCTATTTGCTTCCTTCCACACTAAAGTGCCATTTAGGACAAATGAGGCAGCGCGACAGCTGCTCAAACAGTACTGTCCCTAAAGGGAAAAAAATCACATGCCTTGTAAGCTTTACAAAACAAGCTATTATATACTCTTTCATTCTTTTAAATATTCACCATTTTTAATTTACATATACTTTATTTGTAGAGGTATCAAGAATATAGTCTCACCATGAGCATTTAAATGTCCTGAAGTCCTCTTTGATCATCATTTATTATTAGCTTCCCCAAGGGCAAGCCATCCTGTCAGTTTGGTTTTGTCTTTCAAGACCTTTTATATTTTAGTGTACTGCATGCACAGGTAAAGTTGATGGTAGTGATTTTCAAACCAGGCTGCACATTGTAAACATGTGGGGTACTTTTAAAAAAATGTCAATACCAGAACCCCAACCCAAACAAAATGAGTCTGAATCTCCAGGTGTCACGGTCTGCAAAGGTAGCTTTAAAAATCTCGCAGGTGTCTCAAATGTGCAGCCTGAGTTGAGAATACCTGGCAACGTATTTTTTTAACCATAAATAATATCGTATTAGACATACTGCAATTCAATTCTTGAAGTTCTTCTACAGTTATCAAAGGGTTGATGATAATTAAAGAGTCCAAATTGATATTGTTTAAGGGAATGGGCCCACCAATGAAATTTGAATTTTTGAAATGCATCACACCAAAATTAACAGCTATTATGAACAGTCTTCTATATAACAGCCAAGTTGATTGAACATCAAACTCCTACCTATTATCTTCCAGATTAAAAACAAAAAAAACCAAAACTCCAGTAATTTCCCATCAAACTCAGAATAAAATTCCAAATTCCTTACTGTGGCTCACAAGGCTCTACATTTTTAGCCACGTCTTCCTTTCTAATTTTATTTCCTGCCTCCCCCCTACCCCTGCACTTTTGTCGCTCTTTCCTCAAGACACACTGGACTCCTTACTATTCCTTGAACTCTCCAAGCCCCCATTTTAGAGCTTTTGAGAATGGCTGATCTCTTCGTGTGTTTCCTGTGGCTCGCTTCCTACTTCATTGAAATCTTCCCAAATCTTCATCTCTTCCCAAATACCACCTCCTCAAGAATGCCTTCCCTACCACCCTTTCTTTCATTCTTTCATCACTTTCTAACCCCTTAACCTCCTTGATTTTTCTTCATAGCACTTATTGCTACCTATATAGTACACAGTTCTTTATATCTTTTATATTAGGCTATAAGCAAATGAAGGCAGAGATTTTATTGTTTTGTTCATTTCTATATCCTTAAAACCAAGAACAGAACCTAACACATAGTACATGTCCCTGAAATATTGTTGAATGGATGAATCAGTAAAATGAATATACTAATTAGCTCAGACCTCATGTTCTAGAGAAATTTTAAGGGATGTCTAATAATTTTCCAAAAGTTTCAAATAATTCACAGTGGGTATGAGTGGCATCCTAAAGAAATTTTTTTCCCCTATCATGTATTTGGAAAAGCTTGGGAATTATGGTGGTTCTAGAATAGCTCATTCTCTTAATGTTGGATCGTTCTAGAATTATGTTGCATAGAAAGTGAAATATATGTTTCCTCAACAAGTTACTCAGACTTTCTTCATCAACATTAGGGACCTCAGATGATCCTAGAACCTTGTGGAACTCATTCTGAACCCTAGAATCATATTTCAAAGTGTTGCGGAAAAAAATATTGATATATCAATGGAAGGAAAGGATATCATAGCCTAATAAGTTGCAGAACTGTCAGGTTCCGAATACCAAGTTTTAACTATAGGATCTTCAGAGCCTTTGCTTACAAATACTGTTGGTAAATTTCCAGTAAGTTGTTATAGTACATATCCCAAACTTATTTGATTACAGAACTTTTATCATAGAACATCTTGAGGAATCAGTGTTCTTTAGTTGAAATTATAGGATTCACTTCATAGGGTGCTATGTCAAAGATGGTCACAACACCCAAAATGTGTAATTAAAGTGTTGTTAATTTTCAGCATCCTTTTATGTTGGTCTAGTGATTGCTTTAGATGCTCTAAAATAGAATATAGGAATATTCAGAGAGAGCAAATGCCTTTATTATTTCCCCCTCTTGTTTCTTCAACTTTGCCCTCTTTAAAAGTTATATACTCATGAAATTGGTTTATCAAACATTAAACCAAAAGAAACAAGAATGATCCCCCTTTAGCTGTATTCCCCTTCAACTACAGATTCTCTCTCTCTCATACTCTTCAGCGATAGTTCTTTAAACTCTGTTCTCATATCTACTCATTTCTGAACACACTTCATTGGATTCTGTATTCACAACTTTTCTGAAACCTCTCCCATAATCTCTACATTATCAAATCCATTAGATTCTTTTAAATATACTACCTTCTTGACCTCTTCAGACCTTTCCATTTAGATCACCTTCCTTTGGAGCATTTCACTCAAATTCCGTGATTCCTTATTCTCCTGGTTTTCTTCTTACTGTTCCATCATTTTCTCCAAAGTTTCCTATTCCTCTCAAATGACCGGAAACTGTTGGAGTTTTTCAACATTGTTACCTAAGTCTCCATTCTCCTTAGTGCCTTTCTCTTCTCAATCTAAGCACTTGATCTCTTCCATCCCATCCCCCTCCTTAATGTAAATTATATGCCTTAGTGTAAGGGTATGGCAGTAACACTGAGACTTAAGTCTCTAACCAAATATCCCCTTTGAACTTCAAATGCACATTTTCAACTGTTCATACATGTGGATAGCTCGCAGAATTACAAACTCAACATTTCCAAAGGGAAATTTATTAGTTCCGCCCCATCCTCATTAGTACAGTCTTCCCTTTCTCAGTAATTCTCTCTGCACATGACGAGGATTTAGCTCCATATCCAGCTATGCTGCTCTTTTGAAATAGCTCATGCTTTGTAATTACTTGTTCAACACCAAATTTTCTTCTCTAGAGGGCAAATACTATTTCCATCTCATTTACTGCTGATTCCTCAGTATATTCCTAGTGTCCAGTCAGATGTCTGCCATATCAATAATAGTTTAATGAAAAAAAAACTTTTTCAAATGGTATTGGATGTGTAGACTTCAATACATAAGTGTTAATGAGCCTCCATTCAATGCGATTCTTGGAAAGTAAAAATACCTAATATTTACTGGGAGCTTAACGTTCTTCAGTACTTTGTGTTTATGTGGGTTTCTTATGGTTCTGCTTCCTCCTGTAATACTCATTGTAATTTAATGATGAAAGCACTAACACTGTGTGTATGAGAAATCTGAAACCTAAGTAACTTGTCCAGACTTACAGAACCGGTGACTAATAAAGCTCATGTATATTTTCGGTTAGGATACTTTCTGTCTTTGAATGGCAATCTGTGTGATGATGTACAAACTGTATAAAATAAATTGAAATATATAAACTGTATAAGTAAATTGAAAGCTAAATTGAAAGCCATAGGACACCAGATCTCTGAAAGCCACACATAAGCAAAGTGCTTAGCAATTATCTGTTGAATAAACAGTTTAAGCCAGGTAGAGAGTGTATTAATCTTAAAATCAAATACTGAAGAATGTGATTGAAACTGCTATCATCTACATTAATCGAAATCAAAATATGAGCTATATAGTACCTGACAACTGTGATGCTTGATGCTTGAGGACATAAGTACTCCTAAGGAGTTATGTCAATTGCTTAGTGCTGCTTAAGTTACTCTGTTTACACCATTTAATGTAGGGTTTGAATAAATGACATTCATTTCTATTTTCTAGTTAGCATAATGGCAGCCATGTACAGAGTCTATTTTCACTCCACCTGCATGCCAGATCATTAAGACTCTTAACCAACACATTTCAGGTATTTAGTGATGACTGGCATCACTGGTTTGCAAACATTGGGCTGCATGAAACAGAAAATATATTTAAGTAGCAGTGGGCAAGGTAGTGATGCAAATAAATGCAATATTACACATGCAGATTCAAACATTGCTAAATCATCCTCAAAGGATTGCAGAAGGATTGCAGAAGGAAAACCTGTTTGAGGAACTATTATTGCTTAAAAGGGAGAAAATAAAAGAAATAATCCTAATTGTTAAAAATCCTTGTATAGGGAAAAGCACTATAGTGGAAGCCAGGAGAAGCGGGTTTTGCCCTAAACTCTGGCTGTTTAATGCAGGTCAACTTGCTAATCCTCTCTGGTCCTTCTTTTTTGTTTACATCTTGAAATAAGGGGATTCTACTTCGTTGTCTCTTAAGGGTCAGTCGTTAGCTTTTTACTTAGCAAGGTTATTTCTTTTCAAGAGAAAGACTTCAATATTCCGAGGACAAAGATATACACAGAGTTCTGAAACTTTTTGTGGTGTTTATAACATGACGTCTAGAGGAAATGAAGTAATTTAACATAACATTCACATCTTGTCCTATCACTTAAGACACACTGGAAAACAGGAATGCCTACTTTCTATTTATAACAGTAACAAAGGCATCCTCTTTAATGGCGGTAATTACCCTCTGTTAAATCCATTGTCGCTGTTCCATGGTGTGTACCTGCCGCTGAGTTCTCAAAGTTGAAATGCCTAGACATTTAATTTGGCTGAACTCTTCTTTCCCTTCCACTCATTCAAACAGAGCTCAAAGTTTTACCACTAGTTTTGGAATACACACCTATTGAAAGTTAAGGTCTTTGTGTATGCTAATCACTTTTTTGCATAATATGTTCTTGTTGCTTTCTGTTTTTTTTTTCTTATTGCTTTTAAAAGTGCTTGTGTGTTCATTAGGCATCATTTGAATGACATATTACTAAGGATTTGCGTTGCATCCATACACATAGAGGCTTTAGCATAGGGGGAAAAAACAACACAAATGCCTCCCAAGATATTAGAACCTTCAAATACAAGGACTCTTAGTGAAAGGAGTAAAGGCAGTACCTATACCTATTATTTATTGTTTTTAATATTTGATTGCCAATAATGGCTGTATTTCTACTTCAAAAATGGCCATGTTTGTCCTGCTGTAGCAAGCAATTAAATAACTTAAATAAATGAATAAAATAGTCAATTAAAGGCTGTAGAAAGAAAAACAGTAAAATGTCTTTATGGATAGATCAGGAATAAGTTCATTAAAGAAATCCCAGTTCTCTGTCAGAAATTGAAATTAGAATATTACTTTAATTAGTAAATTTAAGTGGCAATTATAAATAAACTTGGGGGCATTTAGGTTTTCTTCCTGGAACAGATTCTGATCGTTATACTTTTCTCATAGGATGAGGAAATACCTTTCACCAAGCAAATTGACAAAAGCACAGTTAACAAAATCCAGTTGTAGTGGGACTTAAGCAATATTGCTTTTTAAGGGCTGCAATTAATGTGAGACAGAGCTCTCTACCTGGAAGTTCATTCCTAGATCTGTTCAAATTAATAAGCATTTACTGGGCATTTTCAGTAACATATTTCATGCACTGAAGAGAATGAATGAATTATAAAAGTTCCTCCTCCCTAAAAACAGAGTAGTGCACCATTGCCCCATACAGTAGCCACCAGACACGTTAATTAAAATTAAGTAAAGTTAAAAGTTTAGTTCCTCAATCACACTAGCCACATATGGAGAGCACAGATGTAACATTCCTGTCACCACAGAAAGTTCTATTGGAGAGTAGTAGATTACAGGAAGGTAGGGCATGAAATTCTATTTTTGTACAGTGTGATAATGTTTAGCAAAAATACTGGCAGGTGGTATGATGAACTAGAAAAAGTGATCAACTCTATTGGGAGTGGTTGTAAGCGATCAGGGAGACTGCCTGGCAGCAGTGATGATCAGCTGATTTTTCAAGGATAAATAGTTATTTCCAGAGAGTCAAAAGGAAAACGAACATTTTAGGCAGAAGGATCTGTGTGACCAAATGGATGCTGACAATCATCAAGCTTTCAGTATGTGCCAAACATTGTTTTAAGTGCTTTCTATGTCTTATTTCTTACAGTAAGCCTTCATTTAAAGTAGGTAAAATTATCACCTACATTTTACAGGTAAGAAACATAGGCATAGATATCCTATGGCTTAAGTCACTATCCCTGACTTAAAATGTTAGTGTGTAGTACAGCTGTTCAACAAACACAGTCTACTTTTAGAGCCTGTGATCTTAGCCACTAAGCTGTATTGCCACCCATAGCATGCTAGTGCACAGAACTGTTGTAGTCCAGCATTTCTGAAGCAGGAAGTAGGAAGGGGGAAACTGGGGGATGTTAGGATGAAGAGATAGGCAAGAACTGGATTCTGAACTGTTGATTTACCACGTCTAGGAGCTTCATCTTGATAGTACAGGTGAAGCATTCAATTTATGAAGGAGATACAATCATTTTTTCAGGGATCAGTTGGTGGCACTGTGGATAATGCAGTGGAAGGAAGAGAGGGGGAAGTAGAAACAACACAACAAGATGCTGTTATTAATCCAGGTCAGAAATGCTGAGGTTTCGAACTAAGGCAGTGACAGTAGAGTTAAATGACATGTTGGGAAACATACCTTATGTACGTGTAGCATAACTTGGTAAGAGAGTGAGGAGTCAGTATAACTACACCTAGATTTATTTCTTGAGAGGCTGCTGTTGCTGTGATTCATTGTAGGGGACTACAGGCCAGATGGGCAGATAAGTTTAATCTTGTTTATTCTGATTTAGACCTATCCACAGAACATAGAGGTAGATATTATCCGCTTCCCTAGTTCAGACAAACTGTCTGAGTTTGGAAGAAATATTCTGGTACAGTCCCCTTGAAGATGATTGTGAAAATCAGTGGACTTCAGCGATTTTCATGTGATGAAAGCGTAGAGTAAGCAGAGAAGAGGACCTGATACAGTAGAGACACCAACAATGATGTAGTCAAAGAATCGGGGAGGATAGTAGAGTTTGGAGGTGAACTGGGAAAGGGAGTGATCCTAGAAGCCAAGGTAAAGTTTTAGGAGGGAAAAACTCAATGAAGTCAAGTGGAATTAAAATAAGGACTCATCACTTCCTAAAAAATGGCAATTAGGAAATCATAACTGACATTTATAAGGGCAATTTCTGTGACGTGCCAGAGGCAAGAGCAATGGAAATGGTTGAAGGACAGATGGAAAGTGGAAGAAGAGAGCTAGTGTTCACTGTTTTTTTTTTTTTAACATCTTTATTGGAGTATAATTGCTTTACAATGGTGTGTTAGTTTCTGCTTTACAACAAAGTGAATCAGTCATACATATACATATGTTCCCATATCTCTTCCCTCTTGCATCTCCCTCCTTCCGACTCTCCCTATCCCACCCCTCTAGGTGGTCACAAAGCACCGAGCTGATCTCCCTGTGCTATGCGGCTGCTTCCCACTAGCTATCTATTTTACGTTGGGTAGTGTATATATGTCCATGCCACTCTCTCGCTTTGTCACAGCTTACCTTCCCCCTCCCCATATCCTCAAGTCCATTCTCTAGTAGGTCTGTGTCTTTATTCCTGTCTTACCCCTAGGTTCTTCATGACATTTTTTTTTCTTAAATTCCATATATATGTGTTAGCATACGGTATTTGTCTTTCTCTTTCTGACTCACTTCACTCTGTATGACAGACTCTACGTCCATCCACCTCATTAGAAATAGCTCAATTTCATTTCTTTTTATGGCTGAGTAATATTCCATTGTATATATGTGCCACATCTTCTTTATCCATTCATCCGATGATGGACACTTAGGTTGTTTCCATCTCCGGGCTATTGTAAACAGAGCTGCAATGAACATTTTGGTACATGACTCTTTTTGAATTATGGTTTTCTCAGGGTATATGCCCAGTAGTGGGATTGCTGGGTCATATGGCAGTTCTATTTGTAGTTTTTTAAGGAACCTCCATACTGTTCTCCATAGTGGCTGTACCAATTCACATTCCCCCCAGCAGTGCAAGAGTGTTCCCTTTTCTCCACACCCTCTCCAGCATTTATTGTTTCTAGATTTTTTGATGATGGCCATTCTGACTGGTGTGAGATGATATATTATTGTAGTTTTGATTTGCATTTCTCTAATGATTAATGACGTTGAGCATTCTTTCATGTGTTTGTTGGCAGTCTGTATATCTTCTTTGGAGAAATGTCTATTTAGGTCTTCTGCCCATTTTTGGATTGGGTTGTTTGTTTTTTTGTTATTGAGCTGCATGAGCTGCTTATAAATTTTGGAGATTAGTCCTTTGTCAGTTGCTTCATTTGCAAATATTTTCTCCCATTCTAAGGGTTGTCTTTTGGTCTTGTTTATGGTTTCCTTTGTTGCGCAAAAGCTTCGGAGTTTCATTAGGTCCCATTTGTTTATTTTTGTTTTTATTTCCATTACTCTAGGAGGTGGGTCAGAAAGGATCTTGCTGTGATTCATGTCATAGAGTGTTCTGCCTATGTTTTCCTCTAAGAGTTTGATAGTTTCTGGCCTTACACATAGGTCTTTAATCCATTTTGAGCTTATTTTTGTGTATGGTGTTAGGGAGGGATCTAATCTCATACTTTTACATGTACCTGTCCAGTTTTCCCAGAACCACTTATTGAAGAGGCTGTCCTTTCTCCACTGTACATTCCTGCCTCTTTTATCAAAGATAAGGTGACCATAGGTGTGTGGGTTTATCTCTGGGCTTTCTATCCTGTTCCCTTGATCTATCTTTCTGTTTTTGTGCCAGTATCATACTGTCTTGATTACTGTAACTTTGTAGTACAGTCAGGGAGGCTGATTGCTCCAGCTCCGTTTTTCGTTCTCAAGATTGCTTTGGCTATTTGGGGTCTTTTGTGTTTCCATACAAATTGTGAAATTTTTTGTTCTAGTTCTGTGAAAAATGCCAGTGGTAGTTTGATAGGGATTGCATTGAATCTGTAGATTGCTTTGGGTAGTAGAGTCATTTTCATATTGTTGATTCTTCCCATCTAAGAACATGGTATATCTCTCCATCTATTTGTATCATCTTTAATTTCTTTCATCAGTGTCTTATAATTTTCGGCATACAGGTCTTTCGTCTTCTTAGGTAGGTTTATTCCTAGATATTTTATTCTTTTTGTTGCAGTGGTAAATGGGAGTGTTTTCTTGATTTCACTTTCAGATTTTTCATCATTAGTGTATAGGAATGCCAGAGATTTCTGTGCATTAATTTTGTATCCTGCAACTTTACCAAATTCATTGATTAGCTCTAGTAGTCTCCTGGTAGCATCTTTAGGATTCTCTATGTATAGTATCATGTCATCTGCATACAGTGACAACTTTACTTCTTTTCTGATTTGGATTCCTTTTATTTCCTTTTCTTCTCTGATCGCTGTGGCTAAAACTTCCAAAACTAAGCTGAATAAGAGTGGTGAGAGTGGGCAACCTTGTCTTGTTCCTGATCTTAGTGGAAATGCTTTCAGTTTTTCACCATTGAGGACGATGTTGGCTGTGGGTTTGTTATATATGGCCTTTATTATGTTGAGGAAATTTCCCTCTATGCCTACTTTCTGCAGTGTTTTTATCATAAATGGGTGTTGAATTTTGTCGAAAGCTTTCTCTGCATCAATTGCGATGATCATATGGTTTTTCTCCTTCAGTTTGTTAATATGGTGTATCACGTTGATTGATTTGCGTATATTGAAGAATCCTTGCATTGCCGAGTTAAACCCCACTTGATCATGGTGCATGATCTTTTTAACGTGCTGTTGGATTCTGTTTGCTAGTATTTTGTTGAGGATTTTTGCATCTATGTTCATCAGGGATATTGGCCTGTAGTTCACTTTCTTGTGACATTTTTGTCTGGTTTTGGTATCAGGGTGATGGTGGCCTCGTAGAATGAGTTTGGGAGTATTCTTCCCTCTACTATATTTTCGAAGGTTTGAGAAGGATAGGTCTTAGCTTTTCTCTAAATGTTTGATAGAAATCACCTGTGAAGCCATCTGGTCCTGGCCTTTTTTTTGTTGGAAGATTTTTAATCAGAGTTTCAATTTCAGTGCTTCTGATTGGTCTGTTCATATTTTCTATTTCTTCCTTATTTAGTCTTGGCAGGTTGTGCATTTCTAAGAATTTGTCCATTTCTTCCAGGTTGTCCATTTTATTGCCATAGATTTGCTTGTATTAATCTCTCATAATCTTTTGTATTTCTGCAGTGTCAGTTCTGGCTTCTCCTTTTTTATTTCTAATTCTATTGATTTGAGTCTTCTCCCTTTTTTTCTTGATGAGTCTGGCTAATGGTTAATCAATTTTGTTTATCTCCTCAAAGAACCAGCTTTTAGTTTTATTGATCTTTGCTATCGTTTCCTTCATTTCTTTTTCATTTATTTCTGATCTGATTTTTATGATTTCTTTCCTTCTGCTAACTTTGGGGTTTTTTTTGTTCTTCTTTCTCTAATTGCTTTAGGTGCAAGGTTAGGTTGTTTATTTGAGATGTTTTCTGTTTCTTAAGGTAGGATTGTATTGCTATAAACTTCCCTCTTAGAACTGCTTTTTCTGCATCCCATAGGTTTTGGTTCGTCGTGTCTCCATTGTCATTTGTTTCTAGGTATGTTTTGATTTCCTCTTAGATTTCTTCGGTGATCACTTCGTTATTAAGTAGTGTACTGTTTAGCCTCCATGTATTTGTATTTTTTACAGATCTTTTCCTGTAATTGGTATCTAGTCTCATAGCATTGTGGTCGGAAAAGATACTTGATACAATTTCAATTTTCTTAAATTTACCAAGGCTTGATTTGTGACCCAAGATATGATCTATCCTGGAGACTGTTCCACGAGCACTTGAGAAAAATGTGTATTCTGTTGTTTTTGGATGGAATGTCCTATAAATACCAATTAAGTCCATCTTGTTTAATGTATCATTTAAAGCTTGTGTTTCCTTATTTATTTCCATTTTGGATGATCTGTCCATTGGTGAAAGTGGGGTGTTAAAGTCCCCTACTATGAATGCGTTACTGTCAATTTCCCCTTCTATGGCTGTTAGTATTTGCCTTATGTATTGAGGTGCTCCTATGTTGGTTGCATAAATATTTACAATTGTTATATCTTCTTCTGGGATCTATCCCTTGATCATTATGTAGTGTCCCTCTTTGTCTCTTTTAATAGTCTTTATTTTAAAGTCTATTTTGTGTGATATGATAATTGCTACTCCAGCTTTCTTTTGGTTTCCATTTGCATGGAATATCTTTTTCCATCCCCTTACTTTCAGTCTGTATGTGTCTCTAGGTCTGAAGTGGGTCTCTCGTAGACAGCATATATATGGGTCTTGTTTTTGTATCCATTCAGTCAATCTGTGTCTTTTGGTGGAAGCATTTAGTCTGTTTACATTTAAGGTAATTATCGATATGTATGTTCCTGTTCCCATTTTCTTAATTGTTTTGGTTTTGTTATTCTAGGTGTTTTCCTTCTCTTGTGTTTCTTGCTTAGAGAATTCCCTTTAGCATTTGTTGTAAAGCTGGTAAATTGTTATAAAGCTGGAATTCTCTTATCTTTTGCTTGTCTGTAAAGGTTTTAATTTCTCCATCAAATCTGAATGAGATCCTTGCTGGGTAGAGTAGTCTTGGTTGCAGGTTTTTCTCTTTCATCACTTTAAATATGTCCTGCCACTACCTTCTGGCTTGCAGAGTTTCTGCTGAAAGATCAGCTGTTAACCTTATGGGGATTCCCTTGTGTGTTATTTGTTGTTTTTCCCTTGCTGCTTTTAATATGTTTCTTTGTATTTAATTTTTGACAGTTTGATTAATATGTGTCTTGGCATATTTCTCCTTGGATTTATCCTGTATGGGACTCTCTGTGCTTCCTGGACTTGATTAACTATTTCCTTTCCCATATTAGGGAAGTTTTCAACTATAATCTCTTCAAGTATTTTCTCAGTCCCTTTCTTTTTCTCTTCTTCTTCTGGAACCCCTATAATTCGAATGTTGGTGCATTTAATGTTGTCCCAGAGGTCTCTGAGACTGTCCTCTGTTCTTTTCATTCTTTTTTCTTTATTCTGCTCTGCAGTAGTTATTTCCACTATTTTATCTTCCAGGTCATTTATCCGTTCTTCTGCCTCAGTTATTCTGCTATTGATCCCATCTAGAGTATTTTTAGTTTCATTTTTTGTGTTGTTCATCGTTGCTTGTTTCATCTTTAGTTCTTCAAGGTTCTTGTTAAATGTTTCTTGCATTTTGTCTATTCTATTTCCAAGATTTTGGATCATCTTTACTATCATTATTCTGAATTCTTTTCCAGGTAGACTGCCTATTTCCTCTTCATTTGTTAGGTCTGGTGGGTTTTATCTTGCTCCTTCATCTGCTGTGTGTTTTTCTGTCTTCTCATTTTGCTTCTCTTACTGTGTTTGGGGTCTCCTTTTTGCAGGCTGCAGGTTCGTAGTTCCCGTTGTTTTTGGTGTCTGTCTCCAGTGGCTAAGGTTGGTTCAGTGGGTAGTGTAGGCTTCCTGGTGGAGGGGACTAGTGCCTGTGTTCTGGTGGATGAGGCTGGATCTTGTCTTTCTGGTGGGCAGGTCCACATCTGGTGGTGTGTTTTGGGGTGTCTGTGGACTTATTACGATTTTAGGCAGCCTCTCTGCTAATGGGTGGGGTTGTGTTCCTGTCTTGCTAGTTGTTTGGCATAGGGTGTCCAGCACTGTAGCTTGCTGGTCGTTGAGTGAAGTTGGTTGCTGGTGTTGAGATGGAGGTCTCTGGGAGATTTTTGCCGTTTGATATTATGTGGAGCTGGGAGGTCTCTTGTGGCCCAGTGTCCTGAGGTTGGTTCTCCCACCTCAGAGGCACAGCACTGACTCCTTGCTGCAGCACCAAGAGCCTTTCATCCACACGGCTCAGAATAAAGGGGAGAAAAATTAGAAAGAAAGAAAAAGGAAGGAAGGAAGAGAGAAAGGAAGGAAGGAAGGAAGGAAGAAGATAAAATAAAGTTATTAAAATAATTATTAAGAAAAAAAAAAGTGGATGGATAGAACCCTAGGACAAATGGTGGAAGCAAAGCTATACAGACAAAATCTCACACAGAAGCATACACATACACACAAAAAGAGGAAAAGGGGAAAAAATCATAAATCTTGCTCTCAAAGTACACCTCCTGAATTTAGGGTGATTCGTTGTCTATTCATGTATTCCACAGATGCAGGGTACATCAAGTTGATTGCGGAGATTTAATCCGCTGCTCCTGAGGCTGCTGGGAGAGATTTCCCTTTCTCTTCTTTGTTCTCACAGCTCCAGGGGCTCAGCTTTGGATTTGGCCCTGCCTTTGCGTGTAGGTCGCTGGAGCGCGTCTGTTCGCTCAGACAGGGTGGGGTTAAAGGAGCAGCTGCTTCGGGGACTCTGGCTCACTCAGGCCGCAGGGAGGGCAGGGTACGGAGTGCGGGGCGAGCCTGCGGCAGCAGAGGCCAGCGTGACATTGCACCAGCCTGAGGTGCGCCGTGCATTTTCCCGGGGAAGTTGTCCCTTGATCCCGGCAACCTGGCAGTGGTGGGCTGCACAGGCTCCCCGGAAGGGGGTGTGGATAGTGACCTGTGCTCGCACACAGCCTTCTTGGCGGCGGCAGCAGCAGCCATAGCATCTCCCGCCTGTCTCTGGGGTCCGCGCTTTTAGCCACGGCTCACGCCCGTCTCTGGAGCTCCTTTGAGCAGTGCTCTTAATCTCCTCTACTCGTGCACCAGGAAACAAAGAGGGAAGAAAAAGTCTCTTGCCTCTTTGGCAGGTCCAGACTTTTCCCTGGACTCCGTCCCGGCCGGCCAGCCGTGGTGCACTAATCCCCTGTAGGCTGTGTTCATGCCACACCCCAGTCCTCTCCCTGCGCTCCAACCAAAGCCTGAGCCTCAGCTCCCAGACCCGCCCGCCCAGGCGGGTGAGCAGACAAGCCTCTCGGGCTGGTGACTGCAGGTCGGCACTGATCCTCTGTGCGGGAATCTCTCTGCTTTGCCCCCCGCACCCATGTTGCTGTGCTCTCCGCCATGGCTCTGAAGCTTCCCCCTCCGCCATCCGCAGTCTCCGCCCGCAAAGGGGCTTCCTAGTGTGTGGAAACATTTACTACTTCACAGTTCCCTCCCACTGGTGCAGGTCCCATCCCTATTCTTTTGTCTCCGTTTTTTCTTCTTTTCTTTTGCCCTACCCAGGTACGTGGGGACTTTCTTGCCTTTTGGGAGGTCTGAGGTCTTCTGCCAGCGTTCAGTAGGTGTTCTGTAGGAGTTGTTCTACGTGTAGATGTATTTCTGGTGTATCTGTGGGGAGGAAGGTGATCTCCGCGTCTTACTCTTCTGCCATCTTCCCTGATGATCCCCAGACCTACTTTAAAACAAAGAGATTAAGTCTCCTGACTTGCATATTAATGCTATAATGTTGCTTTCTTTTTTTAAAGAATTATTTTATTTATTTATTTTTGGCTGTGTTGGGTCTTCACTGCTGCACGCGGGCTTTCTCTAGTTGCGGCGAGCAGGGGCTACTCTTCGTTGCGGTGTGCGGGCTTCTCATTGCAGTGGCTTCTCTTGTTGCGGACCACGGGCTCTAGGCATGTGGGCTTCAGTAGTTGTGACACGCGAGCTCAGGAGTTGTGGCTCGCGGGCTCTAGAACGCAGGCTCAGTAGTTGTGGTGCATGGGCTTAGTTGCTCCACAGCATGTGGGATCTTCCTGGACCAGGGCTCGAACCCATGTCCCCTGCACTGGCAGGTGGATTCTTAACCACTGCGCCACCAGGAAAGCCCTGTCGCTTTCTTTTTAGGTATGCACTGGTAATGTCAATATCAAAATGATGTCAAGACATAAATTATTTTAAAATCACTTATTTTAAATTAATATGGAAGAACTGAAGTTTCATAGACATATGGGTTTGTAGTGTCTGCTTGTCATCTGTTGGTGGACTGTTGGCATAAATGATTTTTAGGGTAACCCTTTTTGAAGCAACTTGATTTTATTACACTCACTATTCCTCTTTCTCATTGAGCAACAACAAACTTACCTGTCTCTTCCACATTACAACCCTTCAAATAGGCTAGACAGAGAGTAGAACAATGTAATAAGCAAACTCATGCTTTGGAATTAAATAAAAGTGAGCGTGTACTCATTGCTGACTTTGGGTATCTTGATTAAAATTAATTTCTGAGAGTATCCTCTTTCATAAAATTGGCTTATTAATATCTACCTCTTAGGGTTTGGGTAGATTAACATATAAAGTACCTGGTGCATACTCTAACTTACAGTGAGCTCTCAACATTCTCTATTATTTGAAGCATGCCCCACCTTTTTTCCAAGAGACTTTTCAAGTATAATATCTTCCACTCCTTTAACCCTTCCTGGTGGAACATGAGTTTTAGATTCCTTACCCTCTGAACCACACTCCATGCAAGAGCCAATGTCCTTTTGAAACACTGTCCTACTGAAAATGGTGCCATAGATATCAGGTGATTTTATTGAGAGCACTGATACTCTGATGTAGTAAGATATGGGTGCAACATAGGACTGCCTCAATCCTTGTACTTATTTCTAAATAGAACACTTTTCTTAATAGAGACCATGATTAGTTTGCCTCTTTTCTTCTTTTCTTTTTTGTTTGTTGGAGGTTTTTTGTAGCTTTATTACTTTTTTTTTTTTACCTATATTGAGCTTGTAGCAGTTAATTTGTTGCTACGTTTTTCACATCACATCTTAGCAAACAGATTCTCCCACATACTACATGTGTATACTGCATGAGCATAGTTGATTTTGAGCCTCAGTTGAAGACATCTGTTAAATTCCATTTTGCTCATTTGGGCCAAGCATTTCTGCTAGTTGAGATCACTTGGAATATTGACTTCCCTGTCACTATATCCTTTCAAATTCTGAATCTTAGTCAAGTGTGAAACGTTGCCTTATCTATCTTTACCCAAATCTGTGATAAGAGCATTGAAGAGGAGAAGGTCAAGGGCAGGAAACTGTCAGGCCCATTCATCATCATAAGTCCTTGTTCACTGTCTGTAGTTAATGATGCTAAATGTTCCCCATTAAATATGACAATTACTGCAGGTTTTTGTACATACTATTTATCCTGTTTAAGGAATTGCCTTCTATTCCTAGTGTGATAAAATTTTTTATCTGGAATGGATAAAAAGTTTATTTAGTGTGTGTGTGTGTGTGTGTGCGTGCGTACGTGCTCACATGTGTGTATCTCCTGTCATAATCATGATCTTTCTGCTTTGATAATGTGAATATATTAATCTTCTAATAGTATTTCAACAAGGCATTCTTGAGATAACACCCTTCCCACCTCTGGCTCCTTTTTTTTTTTTTTTTTTTAGTACCTTTTATACATTGTTGGAATCAGTTTGCTAATATTTTGGTTTGGTTTTTGGATCCCTGTTTGTCAAGGAGATTGGCCAAATTTTGTTGTCAAGGTTATCAAATAATGCATTGAGAAGAATTTCCTAAGAAAGTTTATGTGATTTTAAAGTGATATGCTCATGAGATAGCTCATAGAATTCATTTGTAAGGAAATGTACATGAATTTACAGATACATTTGTATATTTTCTTTTGCCAAAAAAATGCACTTATTTTTCCCAAATTTTAATAATCTTATAAACCTATGGAAGTTTGAGAAAATAATACATTAGAAACCTATATTTATACCTTTTATACCCTTCACCTTACCAAGCACTTTGTCATTTGTCTTGTTTCATATATATATATATATTTTTATATATATATATAAATTTACACAACACGTGTGTGTGTTTGTATATAGATATTTATATACACATATTTATGCTTTGATTTGCTGAACCTCTTGAAAGCAATCGGGCACTTCACCCATAATACTTCAGAATGCATCCGTAAGAATAGGCCATTTTCCCAGAAAACCAGAATACTATTTTCACGATTGAGATGTATAAATCCAAAATGTTATCTAATATATACTCCATATTCAAATTTATCTGATTGTTCCAAAATATGTTTTTCACGCATTTCATATGTCTTTGGCCCAAGATCCAATCAAGGCTTACACATTTCCTTTGGATATTATGCTATAATATTTAAACTCTTAATTTAGAATATTTCCCTTGTTATATTGTTGTTTTTTGTTTTCATGACATTGGCATTTTTCTAAAGCCTAGGTCAATTTATTATAAAATGTCCAATATTCTATATTTGATGGTTAGATCTAGTGTAAATATTTTAGCATAAATATGATGTAAGCAATATTGTATTTTTTCAGTGAATCACATCAGTAGTCATATGGTGTCAGATATATTTCTATTACTATTAGTATGTCCAAGTACCTATTTCTCTGATACAGTAATGATAAGCATTATGAAACTATAAAATATGTCATCACCCAAACAAGCATATTTCATTTGTGAGAAAGAATGTTGTGGCTATGTAATCTTTTCTTTCTAATGAAATTTTATTTAAATACTTTCAATTTTATACTTGTTCTAAAAATATCTGATAATATTGTATTTAAAACATTATTTACATAAGCCTTCTTAGATTTTGAAGTATTTTAACAGATATGTGATCTTTCTTATCTTTTTAATATACTTCTGAGGCTAAAAAAGGGGGAGAAAACCCTGAAATATAGAATTCTGTGATTTTTTTTCCCACACAGGCCTGCTTTAAATAGAAACATAGATGATAGATAGATAGAAAGATGGATTGATAGAATTTATCTAAGTGTTCCTTAATTGTGGTAGCGGTTATGCACACACATTTTGTATAAATTAATTATTGCTTCAAAAAAAGGCCTTGGTTAATTATACAGTGTGTAAAGGTTGGCCTTTACACACTTTATATCTGGGAAAGGGAGAACACAGGATTGAATATATCAAATTGACAGCTCTCACTTGAGTTTATCCCTCCTGCTTTCCAGACCCATATATTCATCTATTTAATAGATATCTCAACTTGATTGTTCTAGAAACATCACAAATTTGAATGTCTCAAATTATTACTCCTTTCATTTCTTGCCTAACCTAAACTTTGTCCTCTCTTTCACATACTGATGAATAAAATACTCACTATTCCCAATTCTGCTCTTAATCATTCCTCTTATTTAACAATCACAGGCAGTCAAGTCACGAAGTTCTATTGATTTTTGTCTCTTAATGTCCTTCAAATCTCACTTTCAAACTTATAATTTCTGCCTTAATTTACAATCTCATCAAGTGTTTGCAAGGAAGTGACAATTTCCTAAATGGCCTACCTACCTTAACCACCCTCATGAAATCTTTGTCTCATACTAGAGCCAGGATACTCTTTGACAAAGAATCCAAGTATTATTATTCTCATTTACATTATTAAAACCTATCAAAATCTTGATTGACTTAAAAAACAAACTCCTGTCATCCACCAGAGGGCAGACAGCAGAAACAAGAAGAACTACAGTCCTGCAGCCTGTGGAACAAAAACCACATTCACAGAAAGATAGACAAGATGAAAAGGCAGAGGGCTACATACCAGATGAAGGAACAAGATAAAACCCCAGAAAAACAACTAAATGGAGATAGGCAACGTTCCAGAAAAAGAATTCAGAATAATGATAGTGAAGATGATCCAGGACCTTGGAAAAAGAATGGAGGCAAAGATTGAGAAGATGCAAGAAATGTTTAAAAAAGATCTAGAAGAATTAAAGAACAAAAATAGATGAACAATACAATAACTGAAATGAAAAATACACTAGAAGGAATCAATAGTGGTATAACTGAAACAGAAGAACAGATAAGTGACCTGGAAGAAACAATGGAATTCACTGCTGTGGAACAGAATAAAGAAAAAAGAATGAAAAGAAATGAAAACAGCTTAAGAGACCTCTGGGACAACATTAAATGCAACAACATTCGCAATATAGGGGTCCCAGAATGAGAAGAGAGAGAGAAAGGACCTGAGAAAATATTTGAAGAGACTGTAGTCGAAAACTTCCCTAACATGGGAAAGGAAATAGCCACCCAAGTCCAGGAAGCACAGCGAGTCCCATACAGGATAAACCCAAGGAGAAACACGCCAAGACACATAGTAATCAAATTGGCAAAAATTAAAGACAAAGAAAAATTATTGAAAGCAGCAAGGGAAAAACAACAAATAACACACAAGGGAACTCCCATAAGGTTAACAGCAGATTTCTCAGCAGTAACTCTTCAAACCAGGAGTGGCATGATATACTTAAAATGATGAAAGGGAAGAACCTACAGCCAAGATTACTCTACCCAGCAAGGATCTAATTCAGATTTGATGGAGAAATCAAAAGCTTTACAGACAAGCAAAAGCTAAGAGAGTTCAGCACTACCACCAAACCAGCTTTACAACAAAAACTAAAGGAACTTCTCTAAGTGGGAAACACAAGAGAAGAAAAGGACCTACAAAAACAAACTGAAAACAATTAAGAAAATGGTAATAGGAACATACATATCAATAATTACCTTAAATGTGAATGGATTAAATGCGCCAATGAAAAGACAGAGACTTGCTAAATGTATACAAAAACAAGATCCATATATATGCTGTCCACAAGAGACCCACTTCAGACCTAGGGACACAGACAGACTGAAAGTGAGGGGATAGAAAAAGATATTCCATGCAAATGGAATTCAAAAGAAAGCTGGAGTAGCAATACTCAGATAAAATAGACTTTAAAATAAAAAATGCTACAAGAGACAAGGAAGGACACTACATAATGATCAAGGGATCAATCCAAGAAGATGATATAACAATTATAGATATATATGCACTCAACATAGGAGCACCTCAATACATAAGGCAACTGCTAACAGCTATAAAAGAGGAAATCAACAGTAACACAATGATAGTGGGAGACTTTAACACCTCACTAACACCAATAGACAGATCATCCAAACAAGGAAACACAAGCTTTAAAAGATACAGTAGATCAGATAATTTAACTGATATTTATAGGACATTATATCAAAACCAGCAGATTACACTTTCTTCTCCAGTGCGCACAGAACGTTCTCCAGGAAGATCACATCTTGTGTCACAAATCAAGCCTTAGTAAATTTAAGAAAATTGAAATCATATCAAGCATCTTTTCTGACCACAACACTATGAGATTAGAAATGAATTCAGGGGAAAAAACGTAAAAAACACAAACACATAGAGGCTAAACAATACATTACTAAGTAACCAAGAGATCACTGAAAAATCAAAGAGGAAATCAAAAAATAGTTAGAGACAAATGACAATGAAAACAGGACGATCCAAAACCTATGGGATGCAGCAAAAGCAGTTCTAAGAGGGAAGTTTATAGCTATAAAAGCCTACCTCAGGAGCAAGAAAAATTTCAAATAAACAATGTAACATTACACCTAAAGGAACTAGAGAAAGAAGAACAAACAAAACCCAAAGTTAGCAGAAGGCAAGAAATAAAGATCAGAGCAGAAATAAATGAAATAGAAACAAAGCAAACAAGAGCAAAGATCAATAAAGCTAAAAGTTAGTTCTTTGAGAAGATAAACAAAATTGATTAAGCATTAGCCAGACTCATCAAGAAAAAGAGGGAGAGGACTCAAATCAATAAAATTAGAATGAAAAAGGAGAAGTTATAACAGACACCATAGAATACAAAGTATCCTAAGAGACTACTAAAAGCAAATCTGTGCCAATAAAATGGATAACCTGGAAGAAATGGACAAATTCTTAGAAAGATATAACCTTCTAAGACTGAACCAGGAAGAAATAGAAAATATGAAGAGACCAATCACAAGTAATGAAATTGAAACTGTGATTAAAAATCTTCCAACAAACAAAAGTCCAGGACCAGATGGCTTCACAGGTGAATACTATCAAACATTTAGAGAAGAGCTAACACCCATCCTTCTCAAACTCTTCCAATAAATTGCAGGGGAAGGAACACTCCCAAACTCATTCTATGAGGCCATCAATACCCTGATACCAAAACCAGACAAAGATACTACAAAAAAAGAAAATTACAGACCAGTATCACTGATGAATATATAGATGCAAAAATCCTCAACAAGATACTAGCAAACAGAATGCAACAACACATTAAAATGATCATACACCATGATCAAGTGGGATTTATCCCAGGGATGCAAGGATTCTTCAATATACACAAATCAATCAATGTGATACACCATATTAACAAATTGAAGAATAAAAACCATGTGATCATCTCAATAGATGCAGAAAAAGCTTTTGACAAAATTCAACACCCATTTATGATAAAAACTCTCTAGAAAGTGGGCATAGAGGGAACCTACCTTAACATAATAAAGGCCATATATGACAAACCCACAGCAAACATCATTCTCCATGGTGAAAACTGAAAGCATTTGCTCTAAGATGAGGAACAAGACAAGAATGACAGCTCTCACCACTATTATTCAACATAGTTTTGGAAGTCCTAGCCATGGCAATCAGAGAAGAAAAAGAAATAAAAGGAATCCAAATTGGAAAAGAAGAAGTAAAACTGTCACTGTTTGCAGATGACATGATACTATACATACAGAATCCTAAACTGGCCACCAGAAAACTACTAGAGCTAATCAATGAATTTGGTAAAGTTGCAGGATACAAAATTAATGCACAGAAATCTCTTGCATTCCTATACACTAATGATGAAAAATCTGAAAGAGAAATTAAGGAAACACTCCCATTTACCACTGCAACAAAAAGAATAAAATGCCTAGGAATAAACCTACCTAGGGAGACAAAAGGCCTGTATGCAGAAAACTATAAGATACTGATGAAAGAAATCAAAGAAGATACCAACAGATAGAGAGATATACCATGTTCTTGGATTTGAAGAATCAATATTGTGAAAATGACTATACTACCCAAAGCAATCTACAGATTCAATGCAATCCCTATCAAATTACCAATGGCATTTTTTACAGAACTAGAACAAGAAAATCTTAAAATTTGTGTGAAGACACAAAAAACCCCGAATAACCAAAGCAGTCTTGCAGGGAAAAAATGGAGCTGTTGGAATCAGACTCCCTGACTACAGATTATACTATAAAGCTACAGTAATCAAGATAATATGGTACTGGCACAAAAACAGAAATACAGAGCAATGGAACAGGATAGAAATCCCAGAGATAAACCCACACACCTATGGTCAACTAACCTATGACAAAGGAGGCAAGGATATACAGTGGAGAAAGACAGTCTCTTCAATAAGTGTTGTTGGGAAAACTGGACAGCTACATGTAAAAGAATTAAATTAAAACACCCCCTAACACCATACACAGAAATAAATTCAAAATGGATTAGAGACCTAAATATAAGACCAGGAACTGTAAAACTCTTAGAGGAAAACATGGGAAGAACACTCTTTGATAGCAAGGTATTTTTTGATCCACCTCCTAGAGTAATGCAAATAAAAATTAAAATAAACAAATGGGAGCTAATGAAACTTAAAAGCTTTTGCACAGCAAAGGAAACCATAAACAAGATGAAAAGGCAACCTTCAGAATGGGGGAAAATATTTGCAAAGCAATCATCGGACAAAGGATTAATCTCCAAAATATATAAACAGCTCATGCAGTTCAATATTAAAAAAACAAACAACCCAATCCAATAATGGGCAGAGGACCTAAATAGATATTTCTCCAAAGAAGACATACAAATGGCCAAGAAGCACATGAAAAGCTGCTCAGCATCACTAATTATTAGAGAAATGCAAATCAAAACTACAATGAGGTATCACCTCACACCAGTTAGAATGGGCATCATCAGAAAATCTACAAACGACAAATGCTGAAGAGGGTGTGGAGAAAAGGGAACCCTCTTGCCCTGTTCGTGGGAATGTAAACTGATATAGCCACTATGGAGAACAGTATGGAGGTTCCTTAAAAAACTAAAAATAGAATTACCATATGATCCAGCAATCCCACTACTGGGCATATACCCAGAGAAAACCATAATTCAAAAACACACATGCACCTCAATGTTCATTGCAGCACTATTTACAGTAGCAGGTCATGGAAGCAACCTAAATGCCCATCGACAGATGAATGGATAAAGAAGATGTGGTATATATATACAATGGAATATTACTCAGCCATAAAACGTAACTAACTTGAGTCATTTGTGGAGACGTGGATGCACCTAGAGACTGTCATACAGAGTGGAGTAAGTCAAAAAGCAACAAACAAATATCGTATATTAATGCATATATGTGGAACCTAGAAAATGGTACATATGAACTGGTTTGCGGAGCAGAAATTGAGACACAGATGTAGAAAACAAACGTATGGACACCAAGGGAGGAAAGAGGCAGGGGTTAGAGGTGGTGGTGTGATGAACTGGGAGTTTGGTATTGACATGTATACACTGATGTGTATAAAATGGATGACTAATAAGAAAAAATAATTAAAAATAAATATTAAAAAAAAAAAAGAAAAGAGGGCTTCCGTGGTGGCGCAGTGGTTGAGAGTCCGCCTGCCGATGCAGGGGACATGGGTTCGTGCCCCGGTCTGGGAAGATCCCACATGCCGCAGAGTGGCTGGGCCCGTGAGCCATGGCTGCTGAGCCTGTGTGTCCGGAGCCTGTGCTCTGCAATGGGAGAGGCCACAACAGTGAGAGACCCGCGCACCGCAAAAAAAAAAAAAAAAAAAGAAATTGAATACAAGAAGAAAGAAAAGTGTAGATTTCCAGTTTCAATGATCTAATATTATCCTTAGCTCTGGTTATATGTGAGCATATATATGAATTAAAAAAAAAAGACAACTCAAAAAAACCCAAACTCCTTATGAGATGGCTCTTTTTCAGCTCTATTTTCAAATACCAAATGTATGTCTATGGTTTAGTCACCATGACCAGCATACAGAGATATTTTAGGTTCTGACTCTGTCATTCTTCCACGCATTATGCATGCATGCTTTCCTGTGCTAAGCTGTTGGAATTCAAGAAGAGCAAAAGCATACATGCTCTCTGTTTTCATAGAACTTAGAATGCAGAGAGTAATTTAAAACTGACAAAGATAAAAAGAAAAGGGTGGAAAGAGTGTGGAGAAAAGGGAACCCTCTTGCACTGTTGGTGTGAATGTAAATTGATACAGCCACTATGGAGAACAGTATGGAGGTTCCTTTAAAAACTAAAAATAGGACTACTGTATGACCCAGCATTCCCACTACTGGGCATATACCCTGAGAAAACCATAGTTCAAAAAGAGTCATATACCAAAATGTTCATTGCAGCTCTATTTACAATAGCCCGGAGATGGAAACAACCTAAGTGTCAATCATCGGATGAATGGATAAAGAAGATGTGGCATATATATACAATGGGATATTACTCAGCCATAAAAAGAAACAAAATTGAGTTATTTGCAGTGAAGTGAATGGACCTAGGGACTGTCATACAGAGTGAAGTAAGTCAGAAAGAGAAAAACAAATACTGTATGCTAACGCATATGTATATGGAATCTAAAAAAAAAAAATTGGTTCTTAAGAACCTATGGGAAGGACAAGAATAAAGACACAGACATAGAGAATGGACTTAAGGACACGGGGAGGGGGAAGGGTAAGCTGGGACGAAGTGAGAGAGTGGCATGGACATATATACACTACCAAATATAAAATAGGTAGCTAATGGAAAGCAGCCGCATTGCACGGGGAGATCAGCTCAGTGCTTTGTGTTCACCTAGATGGGGTGGGATAGGGAGGATGGGAGGAAGATGCAAGAGGGAGGAGAAATGGGGATAAACGTATATGTATAGCTGATTCACTTTGTTATAAAGCAGAAACTAACACACCATTGTAAAGCAATTATACTCCAATAAAGATGTTTATAAAAAGAAAGGAAAGGCTCTGTTCTTCTGTAAACTCATTTGTCATCTTATAAATTGAATTACCTTAATTAGTTCTCATTTTCTTCTCTATATAATGAAAATACTATTTCATAGGGGTTCCTCGTAGATTGAAAACAATAACAGAAGTAGTGGAGAAAAGAGAAATGTGAGACCCATTCTATCAGAGAAGAGCTAAAACTAAACTTTGTAACAGGCTTTGGACAATGGATAGAGAATGATTACAAAGAAAGGAGCTAAAGAAGATTGAAATATCATGTTGATCTAATGGGAAAGAATATAATGAGGGATCTCATTAAAAAAATTAAGTTTGAAGATGATTGGAAACAAGATAAACTTGGAAAATAATTTTGAGGTCTCCCAAAGTACAATCAGGTTATTGATAAATAACAGAAATTTGCAAATATGGATCAAGAAATTGGAAAAATTGTAGTCATTCTTGCAGAAGTGATAGTTAAGTCCTGGTATGAGGCCCCTGAGAGAGTACAGATTGAAAAACACAAAGGCCCAAGGGCAAATTTTGGTGAGTGAAACCACTCACAAATGGAGAGAAAAGAATCAAGCTTCAGTGAAGTGGGGAGTAAAGGGATATAAAACATGAGAAGGTATTTCAGTGTTACAGGAGTTAAAAAAGAAGAGAGATTCAGTTATTGAGGTCTCAGTTTTGTGAATTTGCAGGTTATCAGAAATCTGTGAGAGATCATTTTTTAGTAGAGAAAAGGATGTACAAGTTACTTTGCAGTTAACTGAAGGGAATGTAGAGGGTATAGAAATAGAAGCAGTGACCATAGACTATTTCTATAAGCATTTCAATATAATAACATTTTAAAAGATAACTCTGTAAGGTGAATTCAAAGGGAGTCAAAGAAAAGAGTAAAAGCTTTTTAGGCAAATGGAGAGAAATATTATATGCCAAGGGGAAGGAGCTAGCAGAGAAGAATTTTGAAAATGGCAAAGAGATAAAATAATTCATAAAGCAAAATTCTTAATACAGAAGGGGATAGAATTTATAGCACAAAGGCTGAAGTTAGCCTTAAATTAAAAATGGAATACCACCAATTCCTTAAAACTAGTTGAAGCAGAAGAGAATAAATGAAAGTTAATGCGTTTGGAGATGATGAGTGATGACTGTCTTACACAGGGGTGGTCATCTAGGGTGAGGTGGGAAGAGAGGAAGTTCTAGAAGAAAATGATGTTGGAAATGTAGAAAGAGCTGCCTTTTGGAATATTTTAGTAGAAAAGTAGGAATAAGTAAAACAATTATTAGCCCAGCTAAAGTTAAAAACAGGAGGTTGTCAGCCAGGAAGCTGACAATGATAAATCGTTTTATTCTAAAATATCTGGGAATGAAGGAAATTAGGAGTTTACATTGGAACCAGGATGAGCACTGAGGGCTGAAAAGATGTTAAATAACATCACTTTGGAGGAAATCGGTTGGGAACAGTGTATTAAAACAATAATAAATGGAGAACATTGAGGAATTGTCCAGGTTTGGGGTTGTGAATGCCAGTTAAGGTAGAAGATTAAGGGGACAGAATATTTCAGAGTTTTAGGAGGCGCACAGGTATAATGGCTGACTTTGAAGGAAAATATATGAAATTAAAGAACAAATTCAGTAACTGTGAACAAGTATGAGATAGTAAAGAATCACATCCTGGTCAGAGAGTGGAATTTCCAGATACCTTAAAAGAGGAACAATTCTAAATAGCAAATTTGTTCTATGTGAATATAAAATATTGAGGCAGGAATTAAACCCTCGAGCTCTACTTTATTAACATCAGAATCTAGTAAAGAGAATGGAGATTTTCATATCTTGATTAATTTCACCCTCAGTTTCTCCTTGAATTCTGCTTCCTTAGGTGCAAATTCTACATTGATGTATTTGGAGGAAACTTAAATAAGGAGATGGATTCTGAAGTTGAATCTAAATCTTAACTGGAAGTATATTTTATTTTATGTAAAATATATCATGGAGCCTTTACACCATCAAATGTTTCACTACCCTCTTTCCTTTCTAACACAATGGAGGGGTAAACGATTTTTGTTAACTGCTCATGTTGCTTATATGAATGTTTTTAAAGGTACAGTATTGCTCTTGAGTCAATAATTCAGGTTTGAATGAAACGAATATGAAAATGCTCTGTGATATAACTAGAGAGGTTCTGTTAAATTATAGTTAACGAGAGCTATTCTCAGCAAGACAGGATGTTTAATCTCATTAACAAATACCATCATTTGGCTAAATATGAAGTGCCTTAATGAATGGTTTGCATCTTTTATGTGAGAGACTTATGAGCCTATGGTTAATGTGTCCTGATTATTTGAGATAAATTAATCTAAAACAAACAACCAAATATATGCAAAACATTCGTCTAAGTGCTTTTTTCCTATTAGAAAAAAGAGACACTGTAAAAAGCTATTTGATGCTGCCAGCTGCCATTCTTTATAAATAAATACAACTGCAAATATTTGGCTTTTCCTCTGGAACTTTCAAATTGTTATGGTGCAAATAGTTCATTGCTTTGAGATGATTTGAAATTCTCCAAGTAGACCTTTTCTTCCTGTTTTCTCTCCATTTACTCTAAAGCAATTTTAAACATTTGTATTAAAAATGTGCACCCACAAAATTGATATCTTTAGAAACAAAATACTGTAAAATATTTTAAAACAAAAATGTATTGATATTACAGAAAGGAAAGAATGACTTTAATTTAAAAAAATGGAAACCTTATTCAGAAATAAGTTCTACATAAGGTTCTTATCACTAGTGATGAGAAAGAATTTTTTTTTCTTTCTAATTCTGCTAATTCTTCTTTGCAAGTTTTAAGTGTAACGTAATTATTCCAGGGGATCTGTGTATGTGATCACATCCACAGACAGGCATTGACTCTACTGGCGTAATAGAAATGCAAAACAGAGCTTCTTACACTTGTTGAATTTATACTCTAGCCAGTGACTCAGGAACACTCCAGTTTTCTGCATCCACTCCCACTCATATATAGAAATACTTCTTAAAAATAAAGACCTGTTTAAACAAATACAATATAAATAACAACTTTGATATGAATCTTATGTCCTCTTTCCTCCTGATGTACGTAAGAGGAAGAAAACCTGTATACATTTACTGACATTCAATTTATTTCACATCTAGGAATCTGTTATACAGTAAGAGTAAACCACGTTTGTCTGGATTTTTACAATTCACCAAATGCTTTGACACCATCATTTCTCTGAGGTTATGTGTCTAGCTGAGGTCATTCAGAGAAGTGAAAAAAGCATAACACTTGATGAAAATATTAACAAATCAATTTTACCTCAAATGGCTTAAAAACACATTCTACTCTACCAGAATTGTAAATTGTATTCTCTCCACTCTGCCAGGTGGATAAACCTATTTAACTAATTCTACTTTGCAAGTTTTATTTTATCAATTATTTTCTAACAGGCTTTTACATAGTGTCAGAATTATTATAATTCTCCTACTGTCATACTAAAACAATGGAACATCTTCTAAAACATCCACTTGTTGAATAAGTGGGCCAATTTGGAAAATTTGATGTTGATTAGTAAGTAAATAGAAACATATTTAAAGTAGATTGAGAAATTTTAGGCTCCATCCAGGTTCATGTTTCTAAGAGCCAGATGAGTAGAATAATATTTTAAAATGATAAAACTCAGCTGGCACCATTAAAAAAATGATAGTGTGATGCTTACAAGATAGCACATAAAAAAATAAATGGTTTTAGAACTAAAGGAATAGAACAGCAGTGATGAACAGTCCATGACAATGTTGGGAATCACTGGCTAAAAGCTCATTACAATATCATAACTAAAAATTGTAGAGTGAATGAGGCAAGGTTTCAGATATGAAGAAAGAACGAAACTATTTTTTTCTCTATACTTCACAGCTTTGAATCTAACTAGCTCATGTGATAGAAATTTGTAAAATTAAAAAAAAAAAGTAATGTAAATAAATAAATTTGAACTGAAATTTGAACTAATAAATGTAAGGAACGGGGACAGGAAAAACAGAAACATGATCCACGTTGATTTCACAATCAAGTGACATACATTTCTTTTGAATAGAATACAAGTTTAATCAAACATTTGTAAATTAAGATTTAAAAAAAAGTAACGTAGGAAGTTTACAAAAGAGAACAGCTTATTCATTAACATTTGTTTTTCTTATTAAAATGCACTCTTCCTGGGGCACCTTTACAGGCTAATTCTTTTTTTTTAAAGTATGTGACATTATTGTCTTGATAGCAGTTATCAAATGAGCCAGGAATGTATGTCATCTCCAGTGTTTCCTAGAAGCCTGCTTCTAGGAACAGATTTTGCATCTCTTCTATAATTTTACTGAATGTCTGAAAGGTACAATAAAAGGGAATCTGTCTGCAAAGTGATCCTTTAGTTGCAAAGTGCACTTTGATATAAATAGCTCTTCAGATTAAGTGAAACCTTGTATTCAGTAATACCAAATGGTACATCTACTTTACAGCACATGTTAAATTTGGAAAGTTGTGTTAAAGCACCTAGAAATTTGTTGAATAACAAGAGGATCAACATAAAGAATGAATTCTGTTGAAAATGTTTTTCAGATTTTTAATTTTTATAAAAACAGAGCTAGACTCAGGGACTGATTACTACCAACGCTTACTTGGTTAGTCCCACATGACGTCCGCTCACTGATAAACTTAAAAACAGTTGTTCAGACCAGACTGATGAGTGAGAATCATTGTCTCAGTGATGGGAGAAATTAGATAGATTTCATTAGTGAGGGGATTTGAGGGTGGGAAGGTTTTGTTTAGTTCCACTGAATGCTTTTATGATATCTTAATGACGCCAAATTGAATATAAAGATTATAGGTTAGAGAATTTGCTTTCAATTCAAAACATGAGAATTGAAGCAGAGTTGTTACAAACCTTTATTGTTTTGAACTTTGACAACTTAATCATTAGATATAGAACTCATATAGAGTCCAGAAGGGAAAATTTAGTCAAGTGTTTGGACATTGAAATGTGAAAAGCTAAAGAGAATTTGATTCATTTTCTGAAAATAAGATGTGACAGAAAAGTTCGGTGACATATTGTTGGAACCAGACGAATCCAAGCTTATTGTATGGTAACACTGGAAACGAATTTGTGCAATTGTCATTGTTTTAGGAAAGTTAAAGATGTAATAATACCACTAAGATTCTTTGATATCTCTTTTTTTAAAATTTGTTTATTTAATTTATTTTTGGCTGTGTCGGGTCTTCATTGCTGCGTGCGGGGTCTCTCTAGTTGCTGCGAGCCGGGGGCTACTCTTACATTTCTTATAAAATGTTACCCTTTCCTCTTTATCTAGCCCACCACTTTAATCTAAAAATAATTGGTATATCGAAAATGTCTATTCTTTTGAAATTTTCTTCAAACATAGGGATTCTTAATGTATTGTATCATTATTCCTGTGCCATTGTTCTTAGTACGAGAAGGACACAGAATGCATTTGCAGGAATGCTTGGTTTTCCCTCTCATCTTTTGTTTTCTCTATGTCCACTTATTACTTTGACTCTTGATCAAAGCCTCGGAGAATACCCTGGAGTGTTAGGGAAGGTCTGTTTTCTGGTTTCATAAGGGCTGACCCCTACATCTTTCCAAATTATCACCCTCTCTTGGTGGTTACTTGCAAGTGCTGTGGGAAGTGTGAGGCCTCAGGACTTGGGCATAAAGGGAGAAAACGTTTCCTTTCCTTGGAGGAGCAAGTGCTGGGAATGCTATGGTTCGTTTCTGAGATACTCTTGCTACTGGGAGCAAATTAGATACAGTAAAGGGACACACACACATACACACAAATGAGAGCATTTTGTTGTGTGAAAGATTCACATTTCTGAAATAAAATGAAGTCCTTTTGTGTATAACTAAGAGTAGGAGAAACATACAGCTATGATTAAATTAAAGCTGTTTTGTATTCTTTTCATAGGTCTTTATGTTATTTCAAAAATATATTTATCTTCTAGTGACTATAACATGTTAAAAATTTTTAGAAAAATGTGTGGCATCTAGATTATTTTCATTCTTTCAATTCATTAAACATTTATTAAGTTTATAGTTGTGGTAAAATATTGTGCTGAATTTTGAGGGAATAAAAGATAGAAGAGATGTAACTCCTGACCTGAATGAATATTTAAATATCCTAAAAGGATTTAAATGGAGTATTTTTCAATCATACAGACAATATTACAGGCAGTATTCAGAAGCCTAAATAATAATTAGTATAATTTAAAGTACTTTATCATTACTCTCCAAATAACTTGAGACTAAGCGGTTTTAACAGTACAAGTAATTAAATAACATATTAGTGTTGCTATCAAACAACTCAACATATTTTCAAACAAAATGACATAAATCTTTATAACTTGTAATTAAAGGGTTGTTTTCCATATAAAAAGTTGGTATTCACGAAATGACTAGGGTACAATAAAATAATAAATGTGCATGAGATTTTTAAAAACATAATAAAAGATTATTGACATAGGGAAATTGAACCATCTAGTAAATATTTGTCTCTGTGCTTAACAAAAGACATGTAATAAAATGCTAAACAAACAAGTAAATATTTATAGAGCACACAAAGTCAAGTTCCAAACACATTTTGATGATAATTAATCTCCCGTATGGTAATACCCTTGAAATTAAAGTTTGAGAAAAGTAAATAAATCACAATTGAAAAAAATCAGGGTTTTAAAGGCAAAAGAAAAAAAAAGCTATTACCTAATAACAGCAACTTTACAGTTCTTGCATCTCGCTCAGCATCTTCCTGAAGCTTTTGCTCCAGTTCTTTTGATCTTTTGCCTGACTCCTTGCTCTCTGAACTAATTCCACTTCTCATCTTGTAGTGTTTGATACTTGTCAGTTTATTTGCTCAAACTTTTTGAAATGTAGAGCACAGCTCTGGTTTGGACATAGGATGTAAAAGCAGTGCTCTGCTGAAATACCCAATAGCCCATTCCCTCATTTTCTAAGACTCTGCTTTGACTAAGGAGATGCTTTCGAGCTGTCACCTGATCAAAGGGTAAAAACCATACAACGCTATGGCAGCTAAAGAGAAAATTCTTTATGCTTTCAGATTAAATGGTTACTTCGGACACATCTTCAAACCTACTCTTCTTCCTTACAGAATAGCATACAATAATGTAGAAAGTTGTCAAAATCTGTACACTAAAAATAATCTGAAATAAACAGTTCAAATAGAATGTTTCTCACTAATAAGCAATCTTTATTACATGATTTAAAGTTATAATTACTAATGAACATGCTTGTGTCTTGTTTTTAGATATATGAGTCTTGAAATTCTTCATAATCACTCTGATATCACTATCAGAATATTTATATTGAATCACCAAATTTATAGCCTTGCTATGCTTAGATTATGACTCAAAATGACTGAGACTTAGTATCTGTCAGCCAACTAGAAAACAGCTTTTTATTTAAAAAACGGAAATAAATACATGCAGTTCTTACATCTATACACATTGCTGTGTAGCCAAACATAGAATTCAACACACAGTGCCCTTAAATTACTTATTTTCATTTCTTAGGATCGATTTCTATAAATTGAGCTTTTACTGCTTGTGAGAAAGTCAATCCATCAACATTAATTGAGGATCCGCTTGGTGTAGACACTGAAATGTGTTTGATTCAAGCAATACATTAACTCTTTGGGGCCATTAAGCAACAGCTGCTGTGCTGGAAGGACTTTGATTGATTTGGTACTGAGGGAATAAAAAGCAATATTCTTTGTAACAGTAGGTCATTTGGTTTCTCCTGAAAAGTAAGAACAGTAAATACACCTAAACATGTTCCATGCCTTTTGACTACCCCAGTAGATGCCACGTCCTTCTTGACGAGCTGCAAGCTTGGGGACAGAGATTCTATTGTATAATTTTTTGTTCATATGAAGCATAAAGTGCTTAGGTAGTCAAGTGATGTTTTCCTTATAAACAGAGTTGGCTACCTGTGGCAGCAGTCTCAGTGCACATTTTGGGACTTGTGAAAATGCCTAACTGGGAAATGTTAGAATATAGTCAGTCCATCAGCATGTTGGTGCTGTTCTTGTGGTACCATGGGCAAAGTCTGAACAGGTGGATTTTTGCATATTCATAGAACAAGGAAATAGGCTGTCAAATTCAATACATAGTCCTGCTTTGTTTGCTTTTTCATATAAAATGTTAGGCTGTCAATACATAAGTATAGTCAAAACTTTCTGGATTTCATCCATCCAAAGCCATTTTATGATAGTGTAAGGATGTGGAAAGGTAGGTATGTGAGTGTCCATGCAAATCGTGTGGTGTTGCTTTTAGAATGCAAAGGGCCTGCCCCAAGGGAACAAGATTTGCAATGACTGCTTTATTTATACTCATCCACGAACACAGAGTCTATGCTAACTGCAACACAAGATCACAAACGTTAAAATCTTTTATTCATTTTTCTTATAAATTTATTTTATTTATTTATTTTTGGCTGCATTGGGTCTTCCTTGCTGCGCGCAGCCTCTCTCTAGTTGCGGCAGGCGGGGGCTACTCCTAGTTGCAGTGCGCAGGCTTCTCACTGCAGTGTCTTCTCTTGTTGTGGAGCACGGGTTCTAGGTACACGGGCTTCAGTAGTTGGAGCACACGGGCTCAGTAGTTGTGGCTCGCGGGCTCTGGAGTGCAGGCTCAGTAGTTGTGGCGCACGAGCTTAGTTGCTCTGCGGCATGTGGGGTCTTCTTGGACCAGGGCTTGAACCCGTGTCCCTTGCATTGGCAGGCGGGTTCTCAACCACTGCGCCACCGGGGAAGCCCCCGTTAAAATCTTTTTGCCTTTTGTTTTTACGTAAAAATTGAATGTGAAGTACCTTGAATATAAAAGACTCTTGTATGTTCCATAGCAATTATGAACGGATAAGGTACTTCGTATAATTGCATTCAGGTAAATATACCCCATAGCTTTTTGGTGGGGACATACCCTGGCTTTGAAAGGGTATGTGTTTTAGTAGGACTTCCTAAGTGGGTTACTGACGAAAACGGACCAGCTCTTTCAGGAGTAGAATTGTGCATTTTCTGCACTGTATAAAATTATGAATTTCCACTTTTCTGTGTAACCCAGAATGTTCAGTCATCAACTTTATGAGATTATTATGTGATTTTTTTCATCAGTGACTAAAATAATCTTGACATAAAATTCAAGATGTGTCTATATTTAAGGGAGGGAGGCTGGAGAAAGCCAGAGAAAAGAGAAAGGCTTCTTTCCCATCCCTCTCCCCTGGGTGCCTGGGACACAACTTCAATAATGACCTGAGGTTAATACAGCTGTTAATCCATGATGCTTCACTTGGGATTATGGCTTTCTGGACCCAAGAAAATGATGACAATAAAACAGTAAATTCTGCTAGAGTGAGCACAACATCTTATTAGCTTGGATGTCCTCCACAGTATTTGGCACAGTGCTAACTAGAGGAAATGTTCAAAAGTTATTTCTTTTTAAAAAATTGATAGAGACCTGGGGCCTTTTTGGTGTGTGCTCTGCTGAGGTGACAGTATGGTTAGCATTTCTTTCCAAGGTTCAACGTCATAGTGGGTCTATCTCAACACCCTAGAAATTTTAGAGTGACTCAAAAAATCAACAAAAAAGCCCAATTTTAGTCAGAAGTTATGTCAATATCTATTGATACCATGACAACTGTTAGCCCAATATTTACCCCCTTTTTTTTTCTCAGCCTTAAAAATAACACCAGCACTCATGTAACACTCCCTTTCTATTGTTCAACCTTGCTCCATAGTGAGGGAAAATTGATAGACAATGTCAATAGGAAAAGGTAACTAAATTCGATGTTTTTGTTCAAGGAAAAATGTGGCCATAAACTTTGTTCTTTAAAACAGAAACATAAAGCTATTCAAGACCATATCATGTTAGAGTTTTATATATTGACCAGCTAAAAAGGCAGATTACTTTGTGTACACACATACACACACACACACAGATACACACGTATGTGCATGCCCAACCCAAACACACTGTTGGAGCATCATGGTCTTTTAAAATAGTCATTCAAAAATGACTTCTAAGAACATTGTTGCCTTTAAAAAAAAAATCACAAACCTGATTGTCAACATCTTCTTTGGGCAACAGGCTGTGCAAGAAAGAAAACTGAGGAGGTAAAATACAAAGAGTGAGTCCTCAATGCTAAAGGTCACTGAAATACTGCAAGCTTATATGGTGTCATAATTTTTCCTCTGTCTGTTTTGGATCAGGTTCTCTGAATCTTCAGACTGGGACATTAGCCTTTAAACAGTTTGAATAATCACCATTTTACATTTATATTTCAACATCTAGCTTGAGATAACGTGTGATTATTTACCATTTGCTTTTAGTATTGAGATGTCAACCTACGTTTTTAGAGATGTCTCTTTTGCCGGTATTACCGGATCTAAAATAGTCATCAAGCTGGATTTCCCCTGAGATTGTGGCATGTGGTTGACATCAATAAGTGGCTTCAGTGGCTCAGCTCCTTCTGAAAATTGTCAAATCAGGTTGCCATCTGTATTATTTATTTTTTTTCCATATCTAATAGGAGGTGTTGACTTCAGGCATTGGGTCCCTGGGTGGTTTGAGTCCTGGCTCCCTTAGCAGTGACCTTTATCCTTGTGTATTCCCATGACATTTGAGGCAAACTATCCCTTCTTTGCTAATTGTACTCAGATGTGCACTTCCGGGAGCTCTGTGCATGGTATTTCCTCCAGAGAGCTCATGTCTTTGGGGACTTCCTGAGAGCAGTCTTTCCATCTTGAGGGAATAGGGCAAAACTTGGTGTTTCAAGTTAGCACATTCAGATGGTGCAATAAGTTTACAGTGCCAGCCTTAAGCAGCTCTTATATCTCAAGAGGTAGTGCAAATACATATTTTTATTCATTGCAGTTGATTTCTACCTTTATTTTGCTACATACTCCTCTTTATGGATTAGGATGTAATTATATACAGTGATTATTGGGAATAAAAAATGTTACAAGCCTAACTGACAAATAGATAATTATTTCCTGTGGGACCTCTTCCTGTCCCAAATTCTGTCTCTTAAAAAAAAAAAAAACCTTTTATATTTCTTTAATGCAACATTTCCACTACATACTCGCTTAATCTTACTCCTCAATAACTTCAGTCCTGATGATTTGCAACCACCTCTTATTTAGCTTTCCTGATTCTAGTCTCTACCCTATCCCAGTCTAACCTGTCTGCTTGTGCCATGTTAAATTACCTCAAACTCAAGTTTCATCATACTACTTTTCGTGTTGAAAAAGAACTTCTTGTTTATCACTGTCTCCTATATTAATCCTACCACCATGCACTCAATGATATAGTCAGCACCACCCAACTCTCCAAATGTACTTCCCATGACTTCTCATAACACATTCTCTATTAGAGCTGGGCTTTTACCTGCTTCCTAATTAGGTGTCCCAACTTAGCTTTCACTCATGCTTTTTTTTCTCACTAGGAATATCTTGATCTTCCATGGCTGACTTTTTCTCATATAATCATCCTTTATGAGAGAACCTAATCTGTATATTCTTCAATATGCTTCACATCTACTGTCCCCCATTAGGTGATTCTTTACTTTTCAAATCCCTAAGAGGAATCTGTTGCTGATCAGTTTGTCCATCCTCATTACCTAGGCAGAGTATTTTGCAGTGACCATGCCCTCTGGTACCTCTCTTCTGTTTGTAACCTCCAAACTGAGAGTACATAGAAGAAAATCTTGTTTATTGAAATAATTAGTAAATAGTGAGTGATCAGTAGATATATGCTGTTTGACAGCTCTTTGCTCCATCTTGGAAATGCACGATTCTCCTTCCCAAATGACTGCAAATGTGAAATATTACCTCTAGAATGGCAGGGATTCATTTATTCAACAATTGATATATTTAACATTGTTAGGTACCAGGCATGGGAGATACAGCAGTAAACAAATTAGATGCCTCCTCTCACAGAGCTCAAATTCTAGTGTGTGAGTGCATAGGGGGGTTCACACAGACAATAAACACACTAAATATTTCAAGGATATAGAATTATAGATGGTGACAACTGTTTAAAAAAGAAAACAGAGAATGGACATAAGGAGCATGGGGGTGGTGGTAAGGATGAGCGATTCGAATTTTATGTAATACATCCAAGAAAGACCAAACTGAAAAGGTAAGTATTTTAGGTCAAGTTCCATAAAAACTGACTTTTATATGAAAAAGGCATGCAGAAAGTTGACTGGAAAGTGTTCTTTGGAATACTCCATGTAAGTGAGTGAAGGAAGCAATATTGGCAAAAGGAGAAATTGGAGTGCAGTGGAGTTGCAACATGGAACTTAGCCAACCGTCTGGGGAACTTCAAAGCTGAGATGGTCCTTCAGATTTATACTGAAATGGAGCGCAAAGACTGGGGCACTCCACTCCATTTAAGGACCATGACAGCTGGGGACTGGGTGGGGCAGTAAAAGAGGCTCCCATCTGACATTCCTCACTATGCTAACTCTTACTGTACAAGCCAAAAAAAAGCAAAATGGGGAGTCTGCCATGTATATTCATTCCAACTGTGATATATACTCATTCCAATTATACATTCAGGGAATTGAGAAATAATTACTGGCTGGATCTGTGAATCCACTGGGCCCACTGTGACATTTATGTGGTCCAGGATACACTTATTACCTGGTTCCCATATGTCTCCACTCTAACATGAGGGCCGCAATGCTACTGCTGGTCCCCACGTATCAAAGTCCAATCAGACCTCCTAGGATTTGTTTAGTGAATCTTCATTCTATACATTTGTCATGGTGTTGAAGATTTCTCCTTCATGAGGATCTTTCAGTATCTGGGATCTAGCTCTGAGAAATAGCTCAGTTCTGGAAACAGAATAAGGGATCAAGACATTTTTTGACATTATCCCTCTAATAATTATCCATGACTCTTGGGGTTGTTTAAATTCAGCAGTACTCATATGGCCTGTTCACTTATTTTGGTCTTAAGAACACTCTGTTCTATTAAGTATTTCCATAGGTCTCTGCATATCAGGCTCTGCTGGCTGCCACTCTGACCTTTACTCTCTTTATAATATTACACCTGCTTTGGTGCTGATAATTAAATGCTGGTACCTGGCTTCTATTATTTTGGGGTCTTATAATTCCCATTGCTTTGAGGAAACCTAGGTCTGTAATTGCATTTTCTTTCATCAACCCCTGCCTATAGAGAACCATCTCAATAATGCTGAAATTCCTCCCCCCACTAGTGCATTCCTTACTATTTTAATACATGGAAATGTGTTTGATCATTTCCTAAAGTCTGATTATTTTTCCAATCTAGGAAGCCAACTTCTCTGAGCCTTTTGTTGCCTTCCTCTACCATTTTCCCTGGGACAACACTGTATCTAGGCTCCTAAGAGCCATCTTAGAAAATATGTTGGTACTGTTTCCTAGGGGGTCGGCATCCTGTATCATAGGAAAGTGCTTCTGTATGATACTTCTCCTTTATCCAACTTTATGTTCCACCTTCCTTTGATCTAGCACCCTTAACATCCAAATATATATAGGTATGTATATAAATATACATATATACTCATCTAGCTCCTGCAAGTACATGTTGGATAGTTTCTGGAGCGCTTTTGGCTTGTGGGCTCTTTCTTCTGGTAGCAGGTCCAGAACTTCCCTGGTCAGATTATGTCATAAATAGATTACAGTTATTAACCTGGTCTCCTGAAGCAGTGGGTATAGATCCTCATTAGATTGAATATTACCTTATAAGACAAAGGACTCTGCATTGTCTTCATGCAAGAGGGGGTGTTATTTTTAAAAGGGAATTGTGTAACACTTTTGCCAGCTCAGAAGGTCCAAGTAGAATCTAAGGATTCAAGATTTTTTGATGCATCAACTCAGGCATTGCTATTCTAATTATCTAGGTCCCATTCCTTTCCATGAAGACCTTGACTTTGGTGTTACAGTCTTGCCAAGGTTGAAAATTCAGTCTTCTGTTGGACTCTCCTATCTTTATAATTAAGTCCTATGCCTGATCATTACTTTTTCCACCTTGATCTTACAGGAGATCCTCTGACTTTTGGACTTTGCATTAAGTTTCTGATTAATCACCCTTGGCCTTCCATTGTCATTTTTCAGTGAATTAATAGCTCCCAGCAACAGCCATGATGATGCTACCATCCTTATAATTTCTACTTGCCCTAACTCTTTCAAACACTGAGATTTTTCTTACTTATATATCGTCTCTCACTGATCTCCAATCTCAGATTACTACCAGTGAAATTTTTTAAAAACTTAACTGCTATTGCAAGCCGGGGGCTATCAGTCATAAACCTACCACTAGTAATGGGGCCCTAATTGCCCAGCTGGCTGAAGGTTGAGAGTGGGTGGTGGGTAATCTAGTTCCAATATCCATTTACAGTCTGCTTCTAAGGGACCACTCCTGGTACCAACTCTCTCAGATTATGTTTCCTGGAAACAGAATCTGAGGCAGATCTGCATGAAGAAGAGGGGTGGAGAACACCTTTGGCAGATACACCTGTATGGAAGGAGGGAGGCAGAGCTTGGCAGTAGGGAAGGGTGAACTATATGCAGTTGTAATGAGGGCTTCAACTGATCCTTTGGGGAGTCTGTAACTGGAATGATTCTTCAAAGTTGTACTTGAGAAGGGAGATTAACGTTTATACTCCCAAGTTGCCAGTCATTGGATGAGGGTTGCTTTCAGGTGAGAGTTATAACCTTGGGCAAGGCAGCTCCTTTTGGTCAAGGACCCCTCCCTGGAGAGGTACTCAGCTGCCAACACTGCCGGTAGCTGGAAGAACAAGTGTCTCAGTCGTGAAAGGAGCTCTTAGTGGTGCAGCAGAATGTTCACTTCAGTAACATTTGGGCAAAGACATCAAACAGATGAGGAATGAACAGCACAGACATCTAGAGAAAGACAAATCTGAGCGAAGGGAATAGTAATTGTGAAGGCTTTGAGGCAGGCATTGGCCTAGTGTGACTGAAGAATCACAGGGAACCAGGGTGGCTGGAGTAGAGTGAGTGCAGGGACAGTAGTAGAAGAAGAAAAGAGTGAGTGAGCATAGGGTGGGTTCTTCGGATTATTGAGGGACTTCTAAATTAGCTCAGGACTTAACCCTGTGAGAGTTTGGAAAACACTGCAGGGATTTGAGCAGGGGAATAAATTGATAGAACCAGCATGTTCACGGGAGAATTATGGATGACATGTTGAAAATTAGGAAAATTTCGCAGTAGTCCGGGTAAAAGGCAATGTGATTTAGGCTGGATTGTTGCCCTGGTAGCAAATGGACAGATTTCAGACACATGTTACAGGTAGAACTGGCAGGGTTTGAGATGCAGTGTTTAAGAGAAAGAAAGGGGCTTGAGTAATTTTAAGAATGGAGTTTCTACATACTGAGATGAGGAATACTATGGAACAAGCAGATTTGGAGGAGAAAGATCAGGAGCTCAATTTTGAATATCATATTTGAAAAATTATTAGCCACATTAAGTGTTCAAGCAGGCTACCCATACATGCATTTCAATGTCAGAATTTTGGCTAGAATATAACTTTTTAAATTGAGGTATAGTTAATTTACAATGTTGTGTTTGTTTCAAGTGTACAGCAAAGTGATTCAGTTATACATACATACATATATGTATGTATTCTTTTTCAGATAATTTTCCATGATAAGTTATTACAAGATATTGGGTGTAGTTCCCTGTGCTATACAGTAGTTCTTTGCTGTTTACTTATTTTATATATAGTAGTGTGTATATGTTAATCCCATACTCCTAATTTATCCCTCCCCCTATCCCCCTATAGCTTTCCCCATTGATAACCAGAAGTTTGTTTTCTTTGTCTGGGAATCTGTTTCTGTTTTGAAAATAAGTTCGTTTGTATCATTTTTTTCAGATTCCACATATAAGTAATATCATACGAGGGCTAGAATGTAATTTGAAAGTCATCAGCAGATAATGACATTTAAAGCTACAAAAGTAGATGAAATAATCAAGGGAACATGTAAAGAGAGAAAAGAGCTTCAGGGACTGTGTCCAAGGTCATTTAAAGAAGTCTGAGAAGTTGCTGCTAATGTGGAAGGAGAATAGTCTGGAGAATAGATTGTCCTCCTAGAAGCCAAGGGAAGAAAGGGTCTTAAGAAAATGGAGTGACTAACTCTGTCAAAAGCTAGTGACTGGTCAAGTAAAAAATATACTGAGAATTAATCATTGAGTCTGATAAGTCCTACATCTAACATTTCCAGGGCCAGAGTATCATTCAAAGCATGTGTACTAGACATCTAAATATTTATGTTATAAATCAAGCTTACAAACTTAAAAATTCTTTCCTCTTACTTAAAAAAGTAACTTGATAATGTTGTGAAAAGACACGTTCAAATTTAACACAGTTTGCCTCCTTTTCATTAGTGAAATATGAAAGTGTAAGGATCCTACCCCCCTTCTCTACCCACTATCCACTCAGTGCTCTGCCACGAGAATTCTTGCACAGGCAAGCCCTGCCCAAGCTCTGTTAACAGCCGACAGACAGGCTGCCTTTTGGCAATCCCTTTTGGCAAGCCCTCTGGCCTAGGGATAAGTATGTCAGTGGTGTGATCTACTCCCGAGTGGTCAGACTCACAGAAGAGGCCCATGCAGAACCTGAAGTGGGTTTAAGTGATCTTAGCAAGAAATTATGGGGTTCTGGTTGCCTGGAGTGTGGGCTACAAGAGGATTGTAGGCTCCAGGTGGGCATTTCCCCTTGGCCCCTGAACTCCTTGCTCCACTGGGGAGAAGCTCAGCCTGTGAAGGGCCAGAGCAGGAATTTCCAAGTTGCAGGGCCCAGGGAAGTGTCCCCTGTTGACTGATTCTAGAGGTGATACAGAATTTAGAAACATTGTCCTGGATAATAGTGGTTTCAAGGCATTGTCAAGAGTGGAAAAATAATCCAAAAGAACAAAAAAAGGGGGGGGAGGGGACAAAGACTAGAGACTACAATGGACATTGCTTTCAAGGTGCTTTCCTGTACAGGAAATGAGAGGACTAGCATGGTAACTGGTAGGGGAAGTTGATCAAAAAAGTCTGCTTTAATCTTGAGAGAGAAAAATGGAGCTGGTGGAATCAGGCGCCCTGACTTTAGACTCTACTACAAAGCTACAGTAATCAAGACAGTATGGTACTGACACAAAAAAAGAAATATAGATCAATGGAACAGGATAGAAAGCCCAGAGATAATCCCACGCACATATGGTCACCTTATCTTTGATAAAGGAGGCAAGAATATACGATGGAGAAAAGACAGCCTCTTCAATAAGTGGTGCTGGGAAAACGGGACAGCCACATGTAAAAGAATGAAATTAGAACACTTCCTAACACCATACACAAAAATAAACTCGAAATGGATTAAAGATCTAAATGTAAGGCCAGACACTATCAAACTCTTAGAGGAAAACATAGGAAGAACACTCTTTGACATAAATCACAGCAAGATCGTTTTTGACCCACCTCCTAGAGAAATGGGAATAAAAACAAAACTACAGTGGGACCTAATGAAACTGAAAAGCTTTTGCACAGCAAAGGAAACCATAAACACGATGAAAAGACAACCCTCAGAATGGGAGAAAATATTTGCCAATGAAGCAACTGACAAAGGATTAATCCCTCAAATATACAAGGGACTCATGCAGCTCAATATCAAAAAAACAAAAAAAACCCAATCGAATAATGGGCAGAAGACCTAAATAGACATTTCTCCAAAGAACATATACAGATTGCCAACAAACACGTGAAAGGATGCTCAACATCACTAATCACTAATCATTAGAGAAATGCAAATCGAAACTACAATGAGGTATCACCTCACACCAGTCAGAATGGCCATCATCAAAAAATCTACAAACAATAAATGCTGGAGAGGGTGTGGAGAAAAGGGAAGCCTCCTGTACTGTTGGTGGGAATGTAAATTGTTACAGCCACTATGGAGAACAGTATGGAGGTTCATTAAAAACTAAAAATAGAATTACCATATGACCCAGCAATCCCACTACTGGGCATATACCGTGAGAAAACCATAATTCAAAAAGAGTCATGTACCACAATGTTCATTGCAGCTCTATTTACAATAGCCAGAACATGGAAGCAACCTAAGTGTCCATCAAGAGATGAATGGTTAAAGAAGATGTGGCACATATATACAATTGGAATATTAGCCATAAAAAGAAACGAAATTGAGTTATTTGTAATGAGGTGGATGAACCTAGAGTCTGTCATACAGAGTGAAGTAAGTCAGAAAGAGAAAAACATACCGTATGCTAACACATATATATGGAATCTAAAAAAAAAAAAAAAAAGGTTCTGAAGAACCTAGGGGCAGGACAGGGATAAAGAGGCAGACGTAGAGAATGGACTTCAGGACATGGGGAGGGGGAAGGATAAGCTGGGATGAAGTGAGAGAGTAGCATTGACATATATACACTACCAAATGTGAACTAGATAGCTAGTGGGAAGCAGCCGCATAGCACAGGGAGATCGGCTCAGTTCTTTGTGACCACCTAGAGGGGTAGGATAGGTGGGAGGGAGACACAAGAGGAAGGGGATATGGGGATATATGTATATGTATAGCTGATTCACTTTGTCATACAGCAGAAACTAATACACCATTGTAAAGCAATCATACGCCAATAAAGATGTTTTAAAAAAAGAGGCTGGGGCTTCCCTGGTGGCGCAGTGGTTGAGAGTCCCCCTGCTGATGCAGGGGACACGGGTTCGTGCCCCGGTCCAGGAAGATCCCACGTGCTGCGGAGCGGCTGGGCCCGTGAGCCATGGCCGCTGAGCCTGCGCGTCCGGAGCCTGTGCTCCGCAACGGGAGAGGCCACAGCAGTGAGAGGCCCGCGTACTGCCAAAAAAAGAAAAAAAAAAAAAAAAAAAAGCTGCTTTTGGTCCATCTGTGTCGTACAGAGTGAAGTAAGTCAGAAAGAGAAAAACAAATATCGTATATTAACGCATATATGTTGAATTTAGAAAAATGGTACAGATGAACCTATTCGCAGGGCAGGAATAGAGATGCAGATGTAGAGAAATGATGTGCGGACACAGGGCGGGGGAAGGGAGGGATGAATTGGGACATTGGGATTGACGTATATACACTACCATGTGTAAAACGGATAGCTTAGCTAGTGGGAACCTGCTGTATAGTGCAGGGAGCTCAGCTCGGTGCTGTTTGGTGACCTAGGTGGGAGGATTGGGGCAGAGGGGGTGGGAGGGAGGTCCAGGAGGGAGGGGATATAGGTATACATATAGCTGATGCACTTTGTTGTACAGTAGAAAATAACACAACATTATAAAGCAACTATACCCCAATTAAAAAGAAAAAGGATGGTTTTGTATATGCTGATGAGAAAGACACGGTGGAGAGGAAAAATGTTAAAATTTGATAGTACATAATAGAGAAGGGATGGTATTGTTAAAGTGATATCCTTGAGTAGGTGATGAGGGATGGGATGTAGTGCACCGTGGATGGTTGGTTGTTTTCTATTAGAACACCAGACAGTTCATTCACAGTAACAAGAGAGAAGGAAAAGTAAATAAATACAGAAGCAGATAGAGGTTAGGTGTGATGGTGGAAGGGTTTAAATGTCTCCTCTGGTTGCTTCTATTTTCTCAGTGAAATAGCAAGAGTGGGAACATGTGTTGGAGATACAAGAAAAAAAGAAAAAGAATAAAATAGTGACCTACTTCCTTATCAGCTCTTATTTAAATAACTCCTTGTATCAGTCATGCAACCCCACCCGTCCGCCTCTACCAACGATGTCTCAACAGCCATTCATGTTTGCCAAATCATCCATTCCTTTTTCTCTTAGGAGTTGTCCTTGAATTATTTGCAGATTTGGAGATTGCTAACCACTCATTCCTCTGAAGCCTCTCTCACTAGGGCTTTCATGCTAGGGCTATTCTCCTTTTCTACCTTCTCACCTTGTGTTCGCTAAATTCTTCCTCTCGTACTCATTTCTAAAGCCAGTTTTTTTTCATGTTTCTGTCTTTTAAATCCCCTGTTCCTTCTCCAAGCAATCTCATTTCCTCTTTAGGGTTCCACGATCACGAGATGAAGTTGTTTACCCCAAACGTTTACCTCCACATAGACCACCCCCACTTCAGCTTGTGGCTAGTCCTACAGCACTTCAAAGTGAAAGTGTTTGAAAGTGAACTCACCCTAGTTCCTGATGAGCCCTCCCCATTCCCTTGAGCAACAGCATAATTCTCTTCATCCCTCACTCTTGAAATCTGAGCCATTTCTGATTCTTCCTTTCTTCCTATGTTTAATATAGTTCGATAGCACTCAAAAGCGCTTTCAAATCCTTTTCTCCCTTTCTACTTCCTTTGCCAACTCCCTTATCCAGACACATAGTTCCCTCTCTCTCCCTGATTATTGGAGCAGTCCCTTAAAGAATCTTACTTCCTCTTTTCTTTTAATGACACGCTTATTCAATCTGGCATCATGGGGCTGGAAGATTTATATTCCCAAGGAGCAAATGGCAACGTCTCTTATGACACATCCATTGTTTAAATTTAAGACAAACTTTTAAGCCTACACTAGTTGATCTCAATCCACCTTTCTCCTAAATTTTACATTTCTTTCCTATGTTTATTCTAAATCCTAATCAAAAGGAATCATGTACTATTTCCCACACATTTTGTGAAACTTCATGCCTTTCATCATTAACCTTGGGCTATTCTTGTTGCCACATAGCCCTCTCTCAACTTAAAAAATATGTTAATGCCGAATTCAAACACAACTGCATCGAGTACTTTCAACTCCATCCTAACTTGAAAGTAATATTTTGTGAAAAATACAAAATTTTACTGGCACCACTTTTGTAGTACTAATTGAACTCATTGCAATTTATTTAAATTAACCAACTTCTTACTCATACTAATTGACACGCTGTAGGCTTTGGAAACAGAAATCTGAAATACTATATGTTATTGGTACTTTAGTCAGAACTCCTCTGCAGTGAAAGGAAATGTTCCGTATCTGCACAGCCCAGTTCAGTGTCCGCTAGCTGCGTGTGGCTAGTGAACACTTGAAGTGTGGCTAGTACAACTAAGGAACTAAGTTTTATATTTTATTTAATTTTAATCATTTTTATTTAAATAACTGCAAGTGGCTTTTCGATATTACATGTTTGGCCTGCATATGGACTCTAAGATTTCCTGGGGTACCTCCCTCTGCAAAATCCATTCATCTCACCCCATGCAAACTCTTGCTGTGAACGCTGCTTTAAGATTCAGACGTCACCCAGCCATTGCAGAACTTCGCTGTATGTACCAACTTTGGCTCCCTTTCTATGACTCACGCTACGTGAATCCTAATCTGGTTATTTCCTCCTTTTCCCATACCACGTGAAGCACGTGAAAGCCTGAAAGCAGTCACAAAAACGCTAACCCCGTTCCTGTATTTTCACTCTTGTTGTGATTTCTATATTCTACCCACATATGGGTTAGAGAGACATTACTGGCTGCTTGATGCGAGCAGGAAGAGAAATGAACCTGTTCCAATGACTGTGCATTTATCTCGCCCTTCATTGTGCTAGCTAAAGAATAATTTCACGTCTTCATTGAATTATCCTTTCCCTGGCAAATCGTCAAGTGATTTCTCTGCCTCAACCCTACTTACATTTCTACCGAAGTTCTGAACTGTAGTCATAATGAAAAATGATACTCTTTAAGAATATAAAATATAGTTAGGGCAACACTACAGCTATACATGGAAAAGAGAACTATGGTACATGAGGTTTATAGTTAATGTCAAAAGAATTGTACACACACACACACACACACGATTTAAGGAGTTCAGAGGAGAGACCTATGGTTTTTACATGCTTTTATATATAAGAAATGTGATATGAAGAAGTTATGATTTTAGCTATACTTTTAATTATAGATAAAATTTAAAATAAAAGAAAAGGCATTCAGAACACAGTGTAGAATACTGAAAGGACATGTAATTTGTAGGCAGACATGCCATTTTCTTAGTAATTGTGTCCTCTTGTATAAATTCCTTAGTATTTAAGGACTGAGAGGCTTAGTGTTGTTTTTTTTTCAGTTTTAATTTTTTTATTGAAGTATAGTTGATTTACAATGTTGTGTTAATTTCTGCTGTGAGGTGAAGTGATTCAGTTATACATATATATACATTCTTTTTAAAAATATTCTTTCCATTATGGTTTATCATAGGATACTGAATATAGTTCTCTGTGCTATACAGTAGGACCTTGCTGTTTATCCATTCTATATGTAAAAGCTTACATGTGCTAACCCCAAATTCCCACTCCATTCCTCTCCCAGCCCCCTCCCCCTTGGCAACCACCAGTCTGTTCTCTAAGTCTGTGAGTCTGTTTCTGTTTCATGGGTAGGTTTATTTGTGTCATATTTTAGATTCCACATGTAAGTGATATATCATATGGTATTTGTCTTTCTCCTTCTGACTTACTTCACTTAGTATGATCATCTCTGTTTGCATCCTTGTTGCTGCAAATGGCATTCTTTCATTCTTTTTATGGCTGAGTAGTATTCCATTGTATACATATATACCACATCTTCTTTACCCATTCATCTGTCAGTGGACATTTAGGTTGTTTCCATGTTTGGGCTATTGTGAATAGTGCTGCTATGAACGTAGGAGTGCGTGCATCTTTTTAAATTATACTTTTGTCTGGATGTATGTCCAAGAGTAGGATTGCTGGATAATGTGATAATTCTATTTTTACTTTTCTGAGGAACCTCCACACTGTTTTCCACAGTGGCTGCATTCCCACCAACAGTGTAGGAGAGTTGCCTTTTCTCCACACCCTCTCCAGCATTTGTTATTTGTAGAATTTTTCATGATGGCCATTCTGACCAGTGTGAGGTGGTACCTCGTTGTAGTTTTGATTTGCATTTCTCTAATAATTAGTGATGTTGAACATCTTTTTCATGTGCCTATTGGCCATCTGTATTTCTTCTTTGGAGAAATGTCTGTTTAGATCTTCTGCCCATTTTTCATTTGGGTTGTTTTTTGTTTACAAAGTTCTTTTGAAGATTAGAAATAATGTCTGTAAAACTCCAAGCACGTTTCCTGGAGGATCATAGGAATTCAGTACAGAGTAGCATTTATGGCTTTTCCAGATGAAGCAAATTGCATGTCCTGAGAACCAGAGGCAGGAATCCCTACAGACACGTGTAAGTTTAAGAGTCAGCATTGTGAGTTGCCATGAACAGATCAGTTTGGCTCAAGGACTGTGTGTATTTGGGAAAAATGGGAGATATACTTAGAAAAATAGATTGAAACAAGATGGTGAAGGGAATTGTATTCCAAGGTAGAAAGTTTACTATAAAGCTTGGAAGGAGCCAATAAATATTTTTGAGTAAGGGAGTAGCCAAGTAGAAGTGACGTCTTAAGAATGTAAACCCACCAGTACCATGTCAGCTGGCTTGGAAGAAAGAGAATAGAAATAGATTATCAAGTCAGGAGTCTATTACAGTAATTAAAACATTAGAAAATAAGGATGAGAATTAGGGTATTAAATGTGGAAAAGTAATTTTAAAATAATATGCAAACAAAAGAACTACTATCTAGGAAAAGCTAATAGATGCTTGATGAAAAGAGGAGCATAAAATGAAAACTCGATGCAGTGAAAGGAATACCTTTTCTTGGAGTCAGAGAGTTGGGCTCAAAAACCTGCCTTCCGCAGAGTGTCTGGGCCCGTGAGCCGTGGCTGCTGAGCCTGCGTGTCCAGAGCCTGTGCTCCGCAACAGGAGAGGCCGCAACAGTGAGAGGCCGCATACCACAAAAATATTATTATTATTATTATTATATAATAAATAAGAATCATTTCTCTAATGATTAGTGATGTTGAGCATCCTTTCATGTGTTTGTTGGCAATCTGTATATCTTCTTTGGAGAAATGTCTATTGAGGTCTTCTGCCCATTTTTGGATTGAGTTGTTTGTTCTTCTAATATTGAGCTGCATGAGCTGCTTGTAAATTTTGGAGATTAATCCTTTGTAATTTGCTTTGTCTGCAAATATTTTCTCCCATTCTGAGGGTTGTCTTTTCATCTTGTTTATGGTTTCCTTTGCTGTGCAAAAGCTTTGAAGTTTCATTAGGTCCCATTTGTTTATTTTTGTTTTTATTTCCATTTCTCTAGGAGGTGGGTCAAAAAGGATCTTGCTGTGATTTATGTCATAGAGTGTTCTGTCTATGTTATCCTCTAAGATGATAGTGTAGTGTCTGGCCTTACATTTATGTCTTTAATCCATTTTGAGTTTAGTTTTGTGTATGGTGTTAGGGAGTGTTCTAATTTCATTCTTCTACATGTAGCTCTCCAGTTTTCCCAGCACCACTTATGAAGAGGTTGTCTTTTCTCCATTGTATGTTCTTGACTTCTTTATCAAAGATAAGGTGACCATATGTGTGTGGGTTCATCTCTGGACTTTCTATCCTGTTCCACTGATCTATATTTCTGTTTTTGTGTCAGTACCGTACTGTCTTGATTACTGTAGCTTTGTAGTATAGTCTGAAGTCCAGGAGCCTGATTCCTCCAGCTCTGTTTTTCTTTCTCAAGATTGCTTTTGCTATTTGGGGTCATTTTTGTTTCCATACAAATTGTGAATGTTTTTGTTCTAGTTCTGTGAAAAATGCCATAGGTGGTTTGATAGGTGTTGGATTGAATCTGTAGATTGCTTTGGGTATTGCAGTCATTTTCACAATGTTGATTCTTCCAATCCCAGAACACGGTATATCTCCCCATCTGTTTGTATCATCTTTAATTTCATCAGTGTCTTATATTTTTCTGCATACAGGTCTTTTGTCTCCTGAAGTAGTTTTATTCCTAGGTATTTTATTCTTTTTGTTGCAATGGGAGTGTTTCCTTAATTTCTCTTTCAGATATTTCATCATTAGTGTATAGGAATGCAAGAGACTTCTGTGCATTAATTTTGTATCCTGCTACTTTACCAAATGCATTGATTAGCTCTGGTAATTTTCTGGTAGCATCTTTAGGATTCTCTATGTATAGTATCAGGTCATCTGCAAACAGTGGCAGCTTTACTTCTTCTTTTCCCATTTGGATTCCTTTTATTTCTTTTACTTCTCTGATTTCTGTGGCTAAATCTTTCAAAATTATGTTGAATAATAGTGGCAAGAGTAGACAACCTTTTCTTGTTCCTCATCTTAGAGGAAATGGTTCCAGTTTTTCACCATTGAGAACGATGTTGGCTGTGGGTTTGTCATATATGGGCTTTATTTAGTTGAGGTAGGTTCCTTCTATGCCTATTTTCTGGAGAGTTTTTACCATAAATGGGTGTTAAATTTTGTCAGAAGCTTTTTCTGCATCTATTGGGATTATCATATGGTTTTTTTCCTTCAGTTTGTTAATATGGTTTATCACATTGATTGATTTGCATGTATTGAAGAATCCTTGCATTCCTGGGATAAACCCCACTTGATCATGGTGTATGATCCTTTTAATGTGCTGTTGGATTCTGTTTGCTAGCATTTTGTTGAGAATTTTTGCATCTATATTCATCAGAGAGATTGGTGTGTAATTTTCTTTTTTTGTAGTATATTTGTCTGCTTTTGCTATCAGGGTGATGGCGGCCTCATAGAATGAGTTTGGGTGTGTTCCTCCCTCTGCTATATTTTGGAAGAGTTTGAGAAGGATAGGTGTAAGCTCTTCTCTAAATGTTTGATAGAATTCACCTGTGAAGCCATCTGGTCCTGGGCTTTTGTTTGTTGGAAGTTTTCTAATCACAGTCTCAATTTCTTGTGATTGGTACTTGTGATTGGTCTATTTATATTTTCTATTTCTTCCTGGTTCAGTCTTGGAAGGTTGTGCTTTTCTAAGAATTTGTCCATTTCTTCCAGGTTGTCCATTTTGTTGGCATATAGTTGCTTGTAGTAATCTCTCATGATCCTTTGTATTTCTGCAGTGTCAGTTGTTACTTCACCTTTTTCATTTCTAATTCTATTGGTTTGAGTCTTCTCCCTTTTTTTCTTGATGAGTCTGGCTAATGGTTTATCAATTTTGTTTATCTTCTCAGAGAACCAGCTTTTAGTTTTATTGATCTTTGCTATCATTTCCTTCATTTCTTTTTCATTTATTTCTGATCTGATCGTTATGATTTCTTTCCTTCTGCTAACTTTGGGGGGTTTTTTTCTCCCTTCTCTAATTAGTTTAAGGTTAGGTTGTTTATTTCTGATGTTTGTTGTTTCTTGAGGTAGGATTGTATTGCTATAAACTTCCCTCTTAGAACTGCTTTTGCTGCATCCCATAGGTTTTGGGTCCTCTTGTTTTCATTGTCATTTGTTTCTAGGTGTTTTTTGATTTCCTGTTTGATTTCTTCATTGATCTCTTGGTTATTTAGTAGTTATTGTTTAGCTTCCATGTGTTTGTATTTTTTACAGACTTTTTTCCTGTAATTGATATCTAGTCTCATAGCATTGTGGTCGGAAAAGATACTTGATATGATTTCAATTTTCTTAAATTTACTGTGGCTTGATTTGTGACCCAAGATGTGATCTACCCTGGAGAATGTTCCATGAGCACTTGAGAAGAAAGTGTATTCTGTTGTTTCTGGATGGAATGTCCTATAAATATCAGTTAAGTCCATCTTGTTTAATGTATCATTTAAAGCTTTGTTTCCTTATTTATTTTCATTTTGGGTGATCTGTCCATTGGTGAAAGTCTGTTAAAGTCCCCTACTATGATTGTGTTACTGTCAATTTCCCCTTTTATGGCTGTTAGCATTTGCCTATAATTCGAATATTGATGCATTTAATGTTGTCCCAGAGGTCTTTGAGACTGTCCTCAATTCGTTTCATTCTTTTTTCTTTATTTTGCTCTGTGATAGTTATTTCCACTATTTTATCTTCCACTTGACTTATCTGTTCTTCTGCCTCAATTATAATGCTATTGACTCCTAGAGAATTTTAAATTTCATTTATTGTAGTGTTCATCATTGTTTGTTCTCTCTTTAGTTGTTCTACATCCTTGTTAAACATTTCTTGTATTTTCTCCATTCTCTTTCCAAGATTTTGGATCATCTTTATTATCATTTCTCTGAATTCTTTTTCGGGTAGACTGCCTATTTCCTTTTCATTTGTTTGGTCTGGTGGGTTTTTACCTTGCTCCTTCATCTGCTGTGTGTTTCTCTGTCTTCTCATTTTGCTTAACTTACTGTGTTTGGGGTCTCCTTTGTGCAGTCTACAGGTTCGTAGTTCCCATTGTTTTTGGTGTCTGCCCCCAGTGGGTGAGGTTGGTTCAGTGGGTTGTGTAGGCTTCCTGGTGGAGGGGACTGGTGCCTGTGTTTTGGTGGATGAGGCTGGATCTTGTCTTTCTGGTGGACAGGACAATGTCAGGTGGTGTGTTTTGGGGTGTCTGTGACATTATGATTTTAGGCAGCCACTCTGCTAATGGGTGGGGTTGTGTTCCTTTGTTGCTAGTTGTTTGGCTTAGGGTGTCCAGCACTGTAGCTTGCTGGTCGTTGAGTGGACCCGGGCCTTAGCATTGAGATGGAGATCTCAAGGAGAGCTTTCACTGTTTGATATTATGTGGAGCTGAGAGGTCTCTGGTGGACCAATGTCCTGATCTCAGCTCTCCCCTTTCAGAGGCACAGGCCTGACATGTGGCCAGAGCACCAAGACACTCAGCCATACAGCTCAGAAGAAAAGGGAGAAAAAAAGAAAGAAAGAAAGAAAAAATAATAAAATAAAGTTATTAAAATTTTAAAAATGATTAAAAATAAAAGATTAAAAAGTAATAAAAAAAAAAGGACAGACAGAACCCTAGGACAAATGGTAAAAGCAAAGCTCTACAGACAAAATCACACAAAGAACCATACACTTACACATTCACAAAAATCGAGAAAGTAATATATACCTATATATAAAAAAAGAAAACAAAAAAGCGAGAGAGCAACCAAATCAATAAAAAAATCTACCAATGATAATAAACTCTGACTACTAAACTAAGATCAACATAAAACCAGAAACAAATTAGATGTATAAAGCAAACCCCAATTCTACCGTTGCTCCCAAAGTCTACCGCCTCAATTTTGGGATGATTCGTTGTCTATTTTTGTATTCCACAGATGCAGGGTACATCATGTTTACTGTGGAGTTTGAATCCGCTGCTCCTGAGGCTGCTGGGAGAAATTTCCTTTCCTCTTCTTTGTTCGCACAGCTCTGGGGGTTCAGCTTTGGATTTGGCCCCGCCTCTGTGTGTAGGTCGCCTGAGGGCGTGTGTTCTTCGCTCAGACAGGCTGGGGTTAAAATAGCACCTTATTAGGGGGCTCTGACTCATCAGGCTGGCGGGGAGGGAGGGGTACGGAATGGGGGGAAAGCCTGTGGCGGTAGAGGCCAGCATGACGTTGCAACAGCCTGAGGATCATGGGACCCTGGCAGTGGCGGGCTGCACAGGCCCCTGGGGGGGAGGTGTGGATAGTGACCTGTGCTCGCACACAGGCTTCTTCTTGGTGGTCGCAGCAGCAGCCTTAGCGTTTCATGCCCATCTCTGGTGTCCGCGCAGATAGCCACAGCTCGCGCCCATCTCTGGCACTCGTTTAGGCGGTATTCTGAATTCCCTCTCCTTGTGCACCCCAAAACAATGGTCTCTTGCCTCTTAGGCAGTTTCAGACTCTTTCCCAGACTCCCTCCCAGCTAGCTGTGGCACACTAGCCCTCTTCAGGCTGTATTCATCCAGCCAACCCCAGTCCTCTCCCTGGGGTCTGACCTCTGAAGCCCGAGCCTCAGCTCCCAGGCCCCGCCTGGCCCGACGGGTAAGTAGACAAGCCTCTTGGGCTGGTGAGCACTGGTCAGCACCGATCCTCTGTGCAGGAATCTCTGCACTTCACCCTCTGCACCCCTGTTGCTGCACTCTCCTCTGTGGCTCCAAAGCTTCCCCCCTCCGCCCCCCGCCCGTCTCCATCAGTGAAGGGGCTTCCTGGTGTGTGGAAACCTTTCCTCCTTCACAGCTCCCTCCCAGTGATACAGGTCCCGTCCCTATTCTTTTGTCTCTGTTTTTTCTTTTGCCCTACCCTGGTACATGGGAGAGTTTCTTGCCTTTTGGGAAGTCTGAGGTTTTCTGCCAGCGTTCAGTAGGTATTCTGTAGGAGTTGTTCCACATGTAGATGTATTTGTGGGGAGGAAAGTGATCTCCACATCTTACTCCTCTGCCATCTTGAAGGTTTCCCCCTTGTGAGGTTTTTGAATGTACACTCCTCCTTCCCTGAGTTCAGACCATGAAGAAATCTTACTTAGGCCTTGGTAATAGGTTTCCTAGCCTGCTGCTCTTACCCCTCCCATTCAGTTTCCACAACATGGCTAAATATATTCTCCTAAGCCCAGTTTGAAAATCTCCACTGATTTGGGGGGCTTGACATTCTCGTGTTTCTGCTATATGGATCCAATGAACCAATTTAGTCTCATAACTCACCACATTGCCATAAGTTCATTGTTGTTCTAGGTAAAGTCTCCCAGGACTTTTCAACGTTCCTCACAACAAAGTCTTTGCTTTATCTCTCTGTGTGCTGGAGTTATTTCTATGTGAAATGTTACCCTGAATCCCATACATATCCAGGATATCAGGGTTGCACTCATTTTAAAATTGAAAATATGTTCTATGTAAATTAGAAAATTTCTTTTAGGTAAGTTTAGATCTAGCAGTCAGGGTATTAGATTTATATTGTTAGGTGTTGACTCAAATAACTTGGGTCACATGCAAAATAAATGAGAATCAGGTTGTCCTTCCTCTTTCTTAGCTTTAAAAATACTGCAAACCCAAAGATTTCTCATTAAGGGCAGTAATGGACCATTGACAGAATATATAAAGGGCTTTATTACTCACCATAGTGTTTGCCAAATGGGCAGCTGACATAACTGAATAATCATTGACTTATTTTTATTTGACCCGAGGCCAGTCCTCTTAAAGAGAATTGCCCTAGTTTGAAGTGAATGAAATATTATTTGCACCATCCTACCTCCCCTCTGAGAGTTACCTCTTCTGTCTTTTGGTACCTTCTTCCTTAAAAGCTCAGAGGCCTCCCAAGACTTCCCATTTTCCAAATGTCACATTTCCTTCAGAGCCACCCACTAAACAGAATGTCATAATTCAGGCCTCTTCTACCCTCCGAAGATCAAGTTGTCAAAGCTGTCTTAGTAAGCAGTGTAGGGAAACAGAAAGTCAAGCAACTCAGGGAGCTTAAATCTTCTTATCTAAAAATGAAGGCATTAAAATCTACTGTCACAAGTAAATGAACTAACAACACCCTGGCAATTTGTCAATTACAGTTCAGGTTTTCCTACCCTGGCACTGGTTTCCAAGAGGTTTCTGTTCTGGTAAGTTGTGATTCTGGTAAGTTGTATTTGCCTTTATATCTCTACAATTTGGGGGTGAGGTAGCAATTTTCCCTGAGACTTCACTTCTCTTCAGGATCTAAAGACAGTTGTTGATTTTACAGTTCGTTCAGTGTTTTACTTGTTCAGATACAGTGGTGACTTCCAAGCTCCTTACATTCGAACCAGAAATTTGAAGTTTAGTCTGTGTTCTTAACTCTGAAATCTCTCAAGCTTATGACTCTTTTTTATTCTTATTTCCACTGCTTTTGTTCACCTGTTTCTTCTCTGATTTATTGTAATAGCGTACTCATTGGTGCCATGTTTTTCTCATGGTGCCTCTTCAATACATTTAAAATGTATTAGTATAGATTCATGTACAGAGTTTTAATATTCAGTGATTTCCCTAGGTCCCCCAAGGACACACTTGTGGTTTATAATAATTTTGAAGACAGAAGTTTCTTAGATTGTTTGTTCAAATGATCACTCCTTCCTCCACAAAAAATAAAGTTATCCAGAAATACAAAACTTTTAAATAACTTTAGATAGATTTTTTTGAAGGAAGATTGTAGTACCATAAACCAAAGTTATTTAAGTTATTATTCTTTCTGCTTTGCAGTGAATGAGCTGAAGACTGTTCTTTAAATCAGATCTTGCTAGGAATTAGGGTAAGGTCATGAGGACTTAGAAGTGTGGAAAGGGTGTGGAAAGGATGACAGCAAATAGGACAAATTGGACAGAATAAATAAACTGGAGGCTCAAATGACAACAGTAACTTTCCAGTTGACTGAGGAGTGGACTTTCTGTAGTTTATCTGTTCCTGAACATAACTGACTTTATTAATATCATCACTCTTCTCATCACCTTCCTTCACCTGTAACACTCTGAGTGTTCTTTGAGAACAATAAATACATGGTTTTGCCTAGGGTAACAGCTATTCCAAGAAAATCATAGGTGTGAAATAAATTACCTATAACATGTTCCTCATATATTACTACAGGGAAGAAGAACACACACACATGCACACAGACATACTCACACTCACTCGTTCAGGCTGCTGGATAGAGAGCTTGCTTGCCTTGGCTACTCAGTTCAACAAGAAGCAGTCAGTCTTCTACAGTGTACAGGGCTCTTCATGATGCAGCCTCCACAGATGTGACATTCTTTCTCTGGACTCCAAAGATTATGCACAAATTGCTTCCTCTGTCTCGAATTTCCTAACTACTTTAAACTCCTCCAATTTGGATAGCTCCTCTAACCTTTCAAGTATCAAATTTAATGTCTTATCCTCTTAGAATTGAAAACAAAACCAAACACTTTCTATTACCCTACATGAGGCCGGGTATTCTTCCTACCACTCTTGGCTTATCTAGCTAATAGTATTCACCAATACATGAAACAGAATCATTTCATTTTTGATTCATCAAATGTGGTTCCAAAATAACTAGGAAAGATGCTAAGTATTATTTACTGTTGTAGTCTTAAATCTTGACATAGTGCCTGACGTATGGTAGGCACTCAAAATTTGTTGACAGAATGAGTGATTTCTGTGTAGAATGAGTATTCTTTTTGCTAACTTGATAGAATCAAACTGTTGTTTTGAATGTGGTTAGGCATAGTTCTAAGCTGTGGACATTTTGGGGGAAATTTTTTTCTCTTAAAGTGTTGATATAATTTTAGGGCTCTGCATCAATCAAAATGGAACAAGACATATTGCATGAACAGACAATGCCAAGATCTCAGGGACTTGAAACAACAGTGATTTCATATAGTGTTTATACTACATGTGGATAAAATTGCATGGAGATGGTATTTATGGAATGAGGAGACCAGAATTCTAAGGACAGAGTACTCGGGAATATTTATTTAACAAGTAAAATAAAGAGGAAATTTTTCTGTATTTAAGTATAATTACATGGAGATAATTACTTCTATCATTTTCTACTGCACGGAAATGCATTTATGTGTACCTATGTGAGCAAAAATAAAGTTTATAGTTGTGTGTTTAAGAATATTTAAATATCCAAGCTAGCCTATTCATTACATTTTCTTATATAAGTGAGGCGTTTGTATTTTGAATTATATGACTATTTTTCTCTAAAAGAGTAATTATTAATTTCTTAAAAATTTTCCAGTATTCCAGAATAAACACACATGAAAAGACATTTCCTTTTTAGATACATGAATTAGCAAGAATGAAAAACTTTCTCACAGAAGACTTTAATGACAATTTGTGAATTGTTGGCGTGTTACTATATTTTTTCGGGTTTTATGACTTACATTCGTTCTAACCAAATTCCAAAACCTTATTATTTTTATGATTTGTTTGAAGTATTTGATTATTAGCAGTGATTCCAGTTCTTTGGGAAAGTGTTGTTTTCCAGTTGATGTGCTGGCATTCTCTAGCTTATTTCCCACAAGTGGAGAGAATGTCTGACTTTAAGAATTTTATATTTTATGTCTTTTACTACTGAGAGTACAGATTATGACACTTTGTTAGATGGTAATAGATATCACCTCCTACTATTGCCCAGCTTCTTCTAGCTTATTGCTTCCCTCTGTAGGCAATATTTTCAAGAAAGGACCAACTCTGCCCATGCATGGAATAGGTAGATTGATAAATGTATGATATAATTTGAGTGGTTTCAAATTCTCTCACCAATCAGTTCCAGTGTCTCACATTCCCACATTGGCCAGCCTTCTTAAGAGTCGCTATTCTGGCACATTTATAATGTTAACTCAAACTAACTCAAATGTTAACTCTTTTCTCTATGTCATTCCCAGTTTTCACATTTTTATTTCTCAGAGTTTTAAAGAGCAATCGTAAATTAGTGAGCTATTTTAGAAATGTAAATAAAAAGGAAAGGAAGCGAGAGAGGCTTCATCCACAGGCCAGATGCGATTAGCACAGCTCAAATCAATTATTTCCTTTCTTGTCCCATAAGAATTTTTTTTGTCAGATTTATTTCTAAATATTTATACACTATTGTAAACGAACAATTAAAATATTCTTTTGGGATTTTTAGTATATAATAGAAATACAGTTGACTCTTTGTATATCAAATTGTATCTTTTAGAAATATACTACCTTGCTAAAATCAAGTCCTTTTCCCTTTTTGCCTTACTGCATTACCTAAGATTTCTAGTAAATCATTGAATCGAAATGGTCCACATGTATACCTTTGTTCTGTAGCATCTCTAAATTTGTTTTGTTCTTCTAAATGCTGTTGGTTTTAGTAAGCAATAACCTTGCCTTAATTTCAAATGTGAAATATCTTACCCCACAATATACAACACTGAATGGTTCAGTAAGTTTACAGATTTCTTCAGGCTTCAAATTTTCTCTAGGTTATCTGGGGCATCCAACATGCACTGGTTAGTAGTCAGCAGGGATGCATAGAGGGTTTATAAACACAGTGTATCTATGGCCCTATCACTCCCCAAATAGACTTTTATCTGCTCTATCAGCCACACTGAAGTGAGTCTATCCTGTCCAGCCAGAAAGAGGGCAGGTGTCTGTAGCCTGAGCTGAGAGTGAGGGTTGACGTAGCAAAACAGGACAGCATCCAGGCAAGAAAGCCACAAACTTTCCACTAGCAGTTTTCATGTAAATGCACTTCTCAACTTATTGTCCCCTTTGGTGAATTTCTAGTGCAGTGAAATTTTTAAAAATAATTTTTTCCAGTGGTATACTTGTTTTGAGGGATTTGCTTGACTTTCCCACACTTCCATTACCAGGCCTTCAAAACATTTTTAATAAAATGTAGACAAAAATATTCATGAATCCAATGTAGGTAAAGATTTATTAAATAGAAAAAAGAACTAATTATAAATGAAAAAATTGGACTACTTTAAATTTAAGAATTTTTGTTCATTTATGGATATCACTAAGAGAGTGAAAAGGAGAAAATATGTGCAACATATTTAACAAAGAACTTACTCAAATATAGTTCTGTCTAGTATGGCACCAGCAGGAAGGGAAGAGTTGTAACATCACAGCCCCATCAGCATGTCCCTGAAAGACAATGAAGAAGGAAATCCTCTCTATGTGCAGCACTTTGAGAATCATACCTGGGTGTTAAGTTTTGCCTTTAAGGTGAAATGGCGAGAGGTCCCAATCTACACTGATTCATTGTCTTGATAGTAACTGTATTAGTCAGGGTTACCCAGGGAAACAGAACAGAGAGAGAGAGAGAGAGAGAGAGAGGGGTGGGGAGAGAGAGGAGATATTAATTGATTTTAAGGAATTGGCTCATGCAGTTATGGAGCAGACACGTCCAAAATCTGCAGGGTGGATGTATAGGAAGAATCAATTTTGCAGTTCAGTTCGAAAGGCTGTTTGCTGTCAGAATTCCTTCTTATTTGGGAGGAGTCAGTCTTTGTTCTACTAAGGGTTTCAACTGATTGAGTGAGGCCCACCCACATTATGGAGGATAATCCACTTTACTCAAAGTCCACTGATTTTTTTTGAATTCTATTTTATTTATACAGTAGGTTCTTATTAGTTATCTATTTTATACATATTAGTGCATATATGTCAATCCCAACCTCCCAGTTCATCCCACCACCACCACCCCCCTTTTGCCTTTGGTGTCCATATGTTTGTTCTCTACATCTGTGTCTCTATTTCTGCCTTGCAAACGGATTCATCTGTACCATTTCTCTACATTCCACATATATGTGTTAATATACAATATTTGTTTTTCTCTTTCTGACTCACTTCACTCTGTATGACAATCTCTAGGTCCATCCACGTCTCTACAAATGACCCAATTTCGTTCCATTTTACGGCTGAGTAATATTCCATTGTATATATGTACCGCATCTTCTTTATCCATTCCTCTGTTGATGAGCATTTAGGTTGCTTCCATGACCAGGCAAAAGGGGCTGCAATGAACATGGGGGTGCATGTGTCTTTTTGAATTACGGTTTTCTCTGGGTATATGCCCAGTAGTGGGATTGCTGGGTCACATGGTAATTCTATTTTTAGTTTTTTAAGGAACCTCCACACTGTTCTCTATAGTGGCTGTATCAACTTACATTCCCACCAACAGTGCAAGAGGGTTCCGTTTTCTCCACACCCTCTCCAGCATTTGTTGTTTGTAGATTTTCTGATGATGCCCATTCTAAGTGGTGTGAGGTGATACCTCACTGTAGTTTTGATTTGCATTTCTCTAATGATTAGTGATGTTGAGCATCCTTTCATGTGTTTGTTGGCCATCTGTATGTCTTCTTTGGAGAAATGTCTGTTTAGGTCTCTGCCCATTTTTGGATGGGGTTGTTTGTTTTTTTGATATTGAGCTGCATGAGCTGTTTATATATTTTGGAGATTAATCCTTTGTCCGATGATTGATTTGCAAATATTTTCTCCCATTCTGAGGGTTGTCTTTTCATCTTGTTTATAGTTTCCTTTGCTGTGCAAAAGCTTTTAAGTTTCATTAGGTGCCATTTGTTTATTTTTTATTTTATTTCCATTACTCTAGGACGTGGGTCAAAAAAGACCTTGCTGTGATTTATGTCAAAGGTTGTTCTTCCTTCATTTTCCTCTAAGAGTTTTATAGTGTTTGGCCTTACATTTACGTCTTTCATCCATTTTGATTTTATTTTTGTGTATGGTGTTAGGGAGTGTTCTAATTTCATTCTTTTACATGTAGCTGTCCAGTTTTCCCAGCACCACTTATTGAAGAGACTCTCTTTTCTCCACTGTATATCCTTGCCCCCTTTGTCATAGATTAGTTGACCATAGGTGCGTGGGTTTATCTCTGGGCTTTCTATCCTAGTCCATTGATCTATATTTCTGTTTTTGTGCCAGTACAATATTGTCTTGATTACTGTAAGTTTGTAGTATAGTCTGAAGTCAGCAAGCCTGATTCCTCCAGCTCCATTTTTTTCCCTCGAGATTGCTTTGGTTATTCTGAGTCTTTGGTGTCTCCATACAAATTTGAAGATTCTTTGTTCTAGTTCTGTGAAAAACGCCATTGGTAACTTGATAGGGATTGCACTGAATCTGTAGATTGCTTTGGGTAGTATAGTCATTTCCACAACACTGATTCTTCCAATCCAAGAACATGGTATATCTCTCCATCTGTTTGTGTCATTTTTGATTTCTTTCATCAGTGTCTTATAGTTTTCTGCATACAGGTCTTTTACCTCCCTAGATTGGTTTATTCCTAGGTATTTTATTCTTTTTGTTGCAGTGGTGAATGGGAGTGTTTCATTAATTTCTCTTTCTGATCTTTCCTTGATAGTGTATAGGAATGCAAGAGATTTCTGTTTATTAATTTTGTATCCTGAAACTTTACCAAATTCATTGATTAGGTCTAGTAGCTTTCTGGTGGCATCTTTAGGATTATCTACGTGTGGTATCATGTAATCTGCTAACAGTGACAGTTTTACTTCTTCTTTTCCAATTTGGATTCCTTTTATTTCTTTTTCCTCTCTGATTGCCATGGCTGGGACTTCCAAAACTATGTTGAATAATAGTGGTGAGAGTGGACATCCCTGTCTTGTTCCTGACCTTAGAGGAAATGCTTTCAGTTTTTCACCACTGAGAATGGTGTTTGCTGTGGGTTTGTCATATATGGCCTTTATTATGTTGAGGTAGGTTCCCTCTACATCCACATTCTGGAGAGTTTTTTTCATAAATGGTGTTGAATTTTGTCGAAAGCTTTTTCTGCATCTATTGAGATGATCATATGGTTTTTATACTTCAATTTGTTAATATGGTATATCACATTGATTGATTTTTGCATATTGAAGAATCCTTGAATCCCTGGGATGAATCCCACTTGATCATGGTGTATGATCCTTTTAATGTGCTGTTGTCTTCTGTTTGCTAGTATTTTGTTGAGGATTTTTGCATCTATATTCATCAGTGATATTGGCCTGTAATTTTCTTTTTTTGTAATATCTTTTTCTGGTTTTGGTATCAGCGTGATGGTGGCCTCATAGAATGAGGTTAGGAGTGTTCCTTCCTCTGCAATTTTTGGGAAGAGTTTCAGAAGGATGGGTGTTAGCTCTTCTCTAAATGTTTGATGGAATTCACCTGTGAAGCCATCTGGTCCTGGACTTTTGTTTGTTGGAAGATTTTTAATCACAGTTTCAATTTCATTACTTGTGATTGGTCTGTTCAGATTTTCTATTTCTTCCTCGTTTAGTCTTGCAAGGTTATATCTTTCTAAGGATTTGTCCATTTCTTCCATGTTGTCCATTTTATTGGCAAAGAGTTGTTTGTAGTTGTCTCTTAGGATGATTTGTATTTCTATGGTGTCCATTGTCACTTCTCCTTTTTCATTTCTAACTTTAATGATTTGAGTGCTCTCCTTCTTTTTCTTGATGAGTCTGGCTAAAGGTTCATCAATTTGGTTTATCTTCTCAAAGAACCAGCTTTTAGTTTAATTCATCTTTGTTTTCTTTATTTCTATATCATTTATTTCTGGTCTTTATGATTTGTTTCCTTCTACTAACTTTGGGTTTTGTTTGTTCATCTTTCTCTAGTTCCTTTAGGTTTAAGGTGAGATTGTTTATTCTAGATTTTTCTTGTTTCTTGGGGTAGGATTGTATTGGTATAAACTTCCCTCTTAGAACTGCTTTTGTTGCATCCCGTACGTTTTGGATTGTCGTGTTTTCATTGTCATTTGTCTCTAGTATTTTTTTGTTTCCTCTTTGATTTCTTCAGTGATCTGTTGGTTATTTAGTAATGTATTGTTTAGCCTCCGTGTGTTTGTGTTTTTTACGTTTTTTCCCCTGTAATTGATTTCCAATCTCATAATGTTGTGGTCAGAAAAGATGCTTGATATGATTTCAATTTTCTTAAATTCACTGAGGCTTGATTTGTGATCCAAGATGTGATCTATCCTGGACAATGTTCCATGTGCACTTGAGAAGAAAGTGTAATCTGCTGTGTTCAGGTGGAATGTCCTCTAAATAACAATTAAATCTATCTGGTCTATTGTGTCATTTAAAGCTTGTGTTTCCCTGTTAATTTTCTGTCTGGATGATCTGTCCATTGGTGTAATTGAGGTGTTAAAGTCCCCCACTATTATTGTGTTACTGTCGATTTCCTCTTTTATAGGTGTTAGCAGTTGCCTTATGTATTGAGGTGCTTCTATGTTGGATGCATATATATTTATAATTGTTATATCTTCTGCTTGGTTTGATCCCTTGATCATTATGTAGTGTCCTTCCTTGTCTCTTGTAACATTCTTTATTTTAAAGTCTGTTTTATCAGATATGAGTATTGTTACTCCAGGTTTCTTTTGATTTCCATTTGCATGGAATATCTTTTTCTGTCCCCTCACTTTCAGTCTGTATGTCCCTAGGTCTGAAGTGGATCTCTTGTAGACAGCATATGTACCGATCTTGTTTTTGTAACAATTCATCGAGCCTGTGTCTTTTGGTTTGGAGCATTTAATCCATTCACGTTTAAGGTAATTATTGATATGTATGTTCCTTTTACCAGTTTCTTATTTGTTTTGGGTTTGTTTTTGTTGGTCGTTTTCCTCTCTTGTATTTCCCACTTAGAGAAGTTCCTTTAGCATTTGTTGTAGAGCTGGTTTGGTGGTGCTGAATTCTTTTCACTTTTGCTTGTCTGTAAAGCTTTTGATTTTTCCATCGAATCTGAATGAGATGCTTGCCGGGTTCTTCCCTTTCATCACTTCAGATATACCGTGCCACTCCCTTCTGGCTTGTAGAGTTTCTGCTGAGAAATCAGCTGTTAACCTCATGGGAGTTCCCTTGTATATTATTTGTCATTTCTCCCTTGCTGCTTTCAGTAACTTTTCTTTGTGCTTAATTTTTGCCAATTTGATTACTGTGTGTCTCAGAATGTTTCTCCTTGGGTTTATCCTGTATGGGACTCTCTGCGCTTCCTGGACTTGGGTGGCTATTTCCTTTCCCATGTTAAGGAAGTTTTTGACTATTACCACTTCAAATATTTTCTTGGGTCCTTTCTGTCTCTCTTCTCATTCTGGAACCCTTATAATGTGAATGTTGTTTTGTTTAATGTTGTCCCAGAGGTCTCTTAGGCTGTCTTCATTTCTTGTCATTCTTTTTTCTTTATTCTGTTCCATGGCAGTGAATTCCATCATTCTGCCTTCCAGATCAGTTATCCATTCTTCTGCCTCAGTTATTCTGCTATTGATTCTTTCTAGTCTATTTTTCATTTCAGTTATTATATTGTTCATCTGTTTGTTTGTTCTTTAATTCTTCTAGGTCTTTGTTAAACATTTCTTGCATCTTCTCAACCTTTGCCTCCATTCTTTTTCTGAGGTCCTGGATCATCTTCACTGTCATTATCCTGAAATCTTTTTTTGTAAGGTCTTCTATCTCCACTTCATTTCATTGTTTTTCTGGGGTTTTATCTTGTTTCTTCATCTGATACAAAGTCCTCTGCCTTTTCGTCTTGTCTGTCATTCTGTGAATATGGTTTTCATTCCACAGGCTGCAGGATTGTAGTTCTTGCTTCTGCATTCTGCCCTCTGGTGGATGAGGCTATCTAGAGGCTTGTGCAAGTTTCCTGATGGGAGGGACTGGTGGTGCATAGAGCTGGCTGTTGCTCTGGTGGACAGAGCTCAATAAAACTTATTCTGCTTGTCTGCTGATGGGCGGGGCTGAGTTCCATCCCTGTTGGTTGTTTGGCCTGAGGTCACCCAGCACTGGTAGCTACAGGTTCTTTGGTGGGACTAATGGTGGACTCTGGGAGGGCTCACACCAAGGAGTATTTCTCAGAACTTCTGCTGCCAGTGTCCTTGTCCCACAGCCACGCTCTGTCTCTGCAGGAGACCCTCCAACACTAGCATGTAGGTCTGGTTCAGTCTCCTATGCAGTCACTGCTCCTTCCCCTGGGTCCCGATGTGCACACTGCTTTGTGTGTGCCCTCCAAGGGTGGAGTCTCTGTTTCACCCAGTCCTTTCGAAGTCCTGCAATCAATCCCACTAGCCTTCAAAGTCTGATTCTCTAGGAATTCCTCCTCCCGTTGCCAGGCCCCCAGGTTGGGGAGCCTGACGTGGGGCTCAGAACCTTCCCTCCAGTGGGTGGATTTCTGTGGTGTAAGTGTTCTCCAGTTTGTGAGTCACCCACCCAGCAGTTATGGCATTTGATTTTATTTTGATTGTGCCCCTCCTACCATCTCATTGTGGCTTCTGATTTGTCTTTGTATATGGGGTATCTCTTTTGGTGAGTTCCAGTGTCTTCCTGTCAATGATTGTTCAGGAGTTCATTTTGATGATGCTTCTCTCGCAAGAGGGAGTGAGCACATGTCCTCCTACTCCACCATCTTCCATAAGAATTATTAATCAAGGCAACATCAGAAAGGGTCAAGGAAAACTATCCTTCTGTGACTTACGAATACACCTTTTCTTCTGTTAAAGAGGATGCATATATTTCTTTTTTTTTTTAAGAAGATGTTGGGGGTAGGAGTTTATTAATTAATTAATTTATTTTTGCTGTGTTGGGTCTTCATTTCTGTGCAAGGGCTTTCTCTAGTTGTGGCAAGTGGGGGCCACTCTTCATCACGGTGCATGGGCCTCTCACTATCGCGGCCTCTCTTGTTGCAGAGCACAGGCTCCAGACGTGCAGGCTCAGTAGTTGTGGCTCACGGGCCTAGTTGTTCCGCGGCATGTGGGATCCTCCCAGACCAGGGCTCGAACCCATGTCCCCTGCATTAGCAGACAGATTCTCAACCACTGCGCCACCAGGGAAGCCCCAGATGCATATATTTCTTAATCCTCATTTTATTCACTTATTTCAAAATCCTCCAGAGATTTTTTTTTCTCTAATTAAGTTGAAGGGTAAGTGGTAGTGGAAGCCACCCAATTCCATTATAATTATTCCCACAGTCTTGCTTAGGAAAGGTTTACTCTCTTGGAGGCAGTGTAAGTATAGAGGAGGATACGGGGCATCAGTGGATTGATAAGAATCTCTAAAAGAATTTACTTCCTTGATTACATCTGCACTTTGCCTAGAGCCTGATTTTGAGGCTTTCTACCTACTGACTCATCTTGACAACCAGCCAAAAGGCACACACAGGATGTGTGGCGGCTCATTCAGCCTTTTCTGCACTCAGGAGAAACCATTTCCATGCACAAAGTTATTCGTGTTAAAGTCCCACCTAGAAAAGTGTATGGAGTAGAAAATTTGGGAATTTAAAATTTTTGAAAACTTATTATGTTGTCCTGAGGCTCTCTAATCCTTATTTGAACCTCCCCTGCCCCACCTCCTCCTGTCTCCCCATAGACCCTGAAAATTTACTGCTTCCTCCTCAGTTTCCTGGAGGACAAACTATGGAAATTGGGAACTTACCTGGAAGATCTTTCTGAGCAGGGGACATGTTTTATTTATCCTTTTATTTTTGTCTCCCTTAGAGTACCTGAGGCATAGAAGACCCTTAAAACTTATGTATTGATTTTCTGACTGCTGTACTGACTAAATGTCTGTGTAAATGAAAGAAAAGCAGTGAATAATCATATTTATCAATACAGATACTTTACTACCTTCCTTGCCCTTCCTCTATTCTTTCAAGTTATTTTAAGAGGACGGTCATTGTAATTAGCTTATTCTTCATTATATTTTGCCTTTTTAAAAATACTTCTTAACACTGTTTTGGTTTATAGCCTGCTATACTTGTTATTTTAAAGGCCTCAAATTTAAGATAAAAACAAAACAACATGTAAAACTAGTGTGCCTTTGTAAATATTTGAAACCAATATATTTGTTTTTTTCTTGTTTTCTCTCCTTTTCTTTGTGTTTTGGAAACACTAAGCCCAAAGAAAGCACAATTTGTTCAAGTCAAGGAGGTATTCCTCAGAGGGAATATAGTCTGCTTTCTTGTGGTTCTTTATCTTTTCCTATAAGGCTTTCAAAAAGGTAACATCAAGAACCTGTTATCCTTAACGACAATTGGGCAAATGCTTTATTTTGCCTGCTGTCTCATACCAGTTCTATGACTCTGTGATAATAAGAAGAAATTAAAGGAGTAAAAATATACCTGTCAGAGGTACAAAAAATAAAAAAGAAAGTGAAAAGGAAGTAGTAAGCAAAGTGGAACTCAAAGAGAGTAAGCAAAATGCAAATACAGAGTATTGTAAAGTAGGATATTAATAAATTATTGACATAAAAATCTGAGAAAAGTATGGGAGTTTATGAAGTCTGGGTGAAAACAGAAACTTGGAATTTCATGGTGGGTGATATGTAGAGATTATATAATAAAAAGTTTTCATGTCATGAAATAGAGCCCTGGATATTTTTCTCAAAGTAATTCTGCCAGTTCAGGGCCAAGACAAAGTTACAGTACAGTTTTTTCTGCTTGAAGCCATTAAAAAAGTTATTCATGTTATTAATATAAACTCTTTGAGAACAGAGATTTTTATCTGCTTCATTGTGGTGCCTCTACGGTCAAAAACAATGCCTGTCGATATTAGGCACTCAACTAGTATTTGTGGGATACATGAATGTGTACTGAATACATTGATTCATTAAGACAATTTTTGAAGGGTTTGTGAGATAGCTTCTATGTTAATAAGGCCCAAGATATATAAGCCCTGAAATATTTGATATTATTTTCTTAAATACTCTTGAAATTTTAGTAAATAGGTGGAATTATATGTAACTACTGATATTTGAACATTTTTCACCTATAGAGATAGCAATTTCGTGTTTCAATTGAAAAATCACTGACATAAATTCAATAATGTATCATTCTAAGACTATGAAAAAATAATAATTGGATATAGTGTTGGAAAAATAATATATCAGCTATGTTAATGATCTCTGATAATGGCAGAAAGGTTATTTATCTGGTTAGGCTGGATGATTTAGGAAGAATCGTCCTGGAAGCTTGTTAAAAGGTACGTTTCTGAGTCCCCACCAGTTGAGATTCTGGACTAGAAAATCAAGCCTAAACTCCTCAGCCTGGCATTCAAGGCCCTCTGAATCAGGTCGTAGCTTTGGTGTGGTGACCATCACCAGCTCTTCAGCAGCTCCGTACTACCCTGTTCACTCTCAGTCACACGTCTTTGCCGTCTGCTCTCTCTGTGTAGAATGCTGCACTAGTGTGTCAGATTAATACATTTCCTGACCATTTCTTCACAGATTCACTTAACTGTTTGTTTATTGTCTGTCTCCCTCAGTAGCCAGTAAAATCCCCAGTGGCAGGACCATTCACCAGCATTTACCAAGACCTTGGGAAATTTCTCTGGTAAATAGAATGTGATCAGTGAATATTTGTGATATCTATAGTTGAATGGCATGTGTACACTTTCCTGTAGTACAAGGCATAATGACATAAATATGAAATACAACTATACCAGCCACGCAGTAGGACTGCCGTGGGTGGGTTTATTAGTTCTCCTGGGATTGGGGAGTAGTTTTTGGAATGGCTTCATCAAATTGATGGCAAGTCAGAGTTGCATTTATGATTGAAGGCTAAGGATTTTCTCCATAGGCAAGGACTGACTGGGAGTCTTAGTTCTTTCTGTCTCTCTCTCTTTCTCTAGCTCTCGCTCTTTTCCTTGCTCTCCCTGAAAATGGCACATGTCGTATTTTTTCATTAATTTCTCATCTGTTGTTTTTTACTATCTACTCCTTATCATAGTTTGAGTATCTTAATTAGTGGCTTTGTCTTTTGTTTAACTAGTTTATTGTTATACTATGAGTGTTTTTCTCTTTCATAGTGAATTCCTATTATTTTTCTATAATTCTCTTGGTATTTGTGCTCAGTGTAAAAGGGAGTTGGCTTTTGGAAGCATTCCAGAAACTTTGACCTATGATTTACAACATTTACTTAATGAGACAAAAGAAAACAAACAAAAGAACATTTTTGAACATCCCCAGAGACTTTCCCCATTAACATATAATTTTAGATTGTTTCAGTTCCTGCTATTGGCAGTCTTAGGAGCTGCCAGTTCACACAGTGCCTTCAAATTTACATGAGAAGGCAATGAGAACATATGGGAACAAAGTTCTGTTTTTCATATTCTCCACTTTAACCTTTCCCTTTAAAATTAAGTCAGCATGAGAGGAAATAAACACTTTTTGTCTCCATTGTACAATGTGAGTGATATCCTCCTCCATTTCCCCAATTATAATCAGGTTCCAGATGGCTGCCTTAACATGCGAATTTTCAATCAGGTTGACTCCAAAGAGCAGTTTAGCAAGTATTTTTACCAGGTGGAGGCCAACTGTTTCTAAGATTGGAGCCAAAGGGCCAAATAGGAATCCAAAGCTGTTCACAGACTTACAACTCAAATTTGGAGCAAGATATCTTGTGTTAAAGAACTATTTGACATTTCACCTGAGAAACGAAAAACAATTATGAGAAGACAACTTAGAATTGATGCAGCACTCTGTAGCTGTCAAAAAAACTGGGACTTGTTTTGCAAAATATTTTATGAACAATTATCAAGATGTAAAAGTTAAAGGGGAAATAGAAAGAATGATTAAAAACCACTGCTTTTTCTGAGCTATTTCTCCTGCTTCATGGGAAAAGAAAAGAAAGAAACAAGTGCTTGTGAAAATCCATAGATCTAAGAATTTTACCCATTTTTGTTTTTATAAAAGGGAAACCAAAAAGCATGAAATATCAACTGCTTCATCCTGGTCATACGTGAAATGGAATTGCGTAGATAGATATTTATTCCCTGTAATGTTCACACTTAATGATTTGACATTTTATTGACTTCAGAATTAAAAACCAAAATTCTCAGTCTTAAACCTTAGAGGGGAAAAATATTCTAAATCTAAAGTTTTACCTTTCCACAATGGTTATACTATTTTATTGAATAACTGAGTCTCTCTCTCTCTCTCTTTTAAGGAAGACTTGACAAATTTATATCAACTTCTAATTCATTAACTAATTCATTAACTAATTCATTATTCATATTCTAATTCATTAACTAATTCATTAACTCAGGTAGATATCATTATAGTTTTCCTTAATTATTTGTTGAGATATTTCCTTTCTATCAGATATTTTTGTTACGGGTTACATTCTCTTTCTAGATAGTTTCAGCAATTACAAAACTTCATCATTTAAGAAACTGTTTCTTTTCCCCCCACAATATAAAATACGTTGGTGATATTTTAAGTAGCAATGATTTTTGTTTATTGAGCTCCGTTTGTGTATGAAACGTTGGGGCAAGAAATGTGCACATGTTATCTCTAATTTATTAGCATTTTCTCGTGTATAACAGTGGGTAGTAATGGTGTTTACCTCTTTGTGCTGTTGTGAAGAGCTGGTAAATGAAAGCACTTAGAATAATGCTGGCCACATGGTAATATCTGTATGTGTTAAGTATTATTTAATATAATACCTATAAAATATAATGTTTATATTTACATGTTACCTAATAGAATTGTCCCATAAGGTTAATATTTAAATGTTGAGAAAATTGAAGCTTAGGAGTTTAAGTAACTGGCCCAATTTTACGAAGTATAGAAGACAAAATTTCGAACTCCAAAGCCCAAGTTTGTAAGCTCCCTCTCCTGAAGTTGCTTCAGTATTTCCCACACCACATGGAGTTCCCAGTGTATGGAATATAAATGTGAGGGGGAACTGAGCCTTAGAACACGTGCCAAGTTATAGAGATGCCTACCATGTTTATGGGAGAAGCACTGGCCTGAATTCTGCTCTACACATGGGGTCTTTTATTCCATTTTGTGTTTACTGGATGCTACTCCTTTTTTCAAGTCCTACTTTTGTCTTAGGTTTGTTACTTTCTGACTCTCTTACCCATTCTCCCTCTGATTCCATCTTTCATCTCCATGCTAAGAGGAGGAAGGTTACTCTAAAACCATCCAATCTTTCCTAGTGAAAACCAGAAAGGTTTTCCCCTGCAGCTTCTCAGTAATCAGTAGGCATGGCACATTTGTCTCAATTAGTCCCAAAGACTTTCTTAATTTTAGTTTGCAGTTTTTAATGGTGGCTAGGAATATCTCAAATGACTCTGAAAGGATTAAGGTAGGCTCTCTTAAGTGACTGTGTGAATTTGTATTGAAGAAACGCATTTTTTGGTGAATATGATGCTAGAGCCAAACAGTGTGATTGCTGTGAGGAAGGAAAGCTTATCTCTCCATAAAAAAAAAGTCTGACAGAAAATAATTTCATTTCCCTTTTTGATGTATCACATGATCTTTGTAAAAGCAAAACTAGATGGAAATAAAGATGTTTTAGGCAAGAATCCATAAGTCAGGAAGAAATTGAGAGGGGGAACTACTTTGAGATTTCATTTTCATCTTTGCTAGTATACATATATGTGCTTATCTAGGTCAAGAGACCCCTGTGCCTCTTTAATTAATGAATTATAAACATGTAATTACTGGGGAAAAAGTCAAGAAGAAAAGTCATCCTGCAACTTCCTGCCTTTCAGTCAGTAGTATAGGCAGAGCTTCCGTCACTGTTCCTGTCTCTCAGTGTTAGCCTTCATCCTAATGACCCAGAGGTAACCTTTCCTGATTATAAGATCTTCCAGCAAGAATAAATCAATTAGAATTTCTCCTGCAGAGTTGCTGTGGAAATTGGGACTACTTACAATGATATTTCTCAAGATACTACTCTAAAATGGTTACTGTGAATAGTTGCATGCTTTAAATCTGGCTAAGTAATTTATCAGGACATAGAACTTACATTTATAATTTATGAGACATCCAGAAACTATAGTAAGGTTTCTGTTTTTCTTGCTTTTACTATCTCTGGGCCGCAAATCCTTGAATGAAGGTAGCTGTCACAGCATGTCTAACTTGAGAATAACTGAAGGAGTCAAAATTATCTGTTGAGAATGACTAAACACTTAGTGTGAAGTAAGATATTTGAGAACTAACTTAGGAATACTTATCATGCATACTGAGAAACTGGAAAGTTCTAACAACTTCCAGGTGCTCATCTCTCAATGATAACATTTATTTATGAGACTAAATATATTCTTATATGCTTAGTAATTCATTCCTTTTTTGATGAGTCAGTATCTCTTCTGTTTAGCCAATTTCCACATCTCTAAAAAACATTTTCTGTTTTGCTTAATTTACCAAATGTTATGACCTTTAATTTTCCTCTTATGACTCAGAATCCTATGACATGCACAAGTTTGAACACGTAATATGTGTGTCTATGGAGGGTGGGGATAAATAAATGTTGATTTCACTTGACTGAAACTCAGGTTCAAGTCTTAATAGGTACTTTTTGGATGTAAAAAATTATCTGGTAGGGAATGATCCTAATCATCAGAATTTTTTTGATCATCTAAAAAATTGTCAATAACTTATGGGGAATTTTAATTTTCTTTTCCAAATTTTTCACTAGTTTATCATGTTGAAAATATTTATAGTGTTTTATTGTTGCTTTTGCGGTTTATTTGTTTTATTTTTCTTCACTAATTTTTTATGAAGCCAGTTCTACTCACCAAATACATGTACTAGATACATATCTCTCTTTCTAATTCAATTAAAGTATGCGAGACATTAGGTGCTATGGACTGAATGTGTCCTACCAAAATTCAATATGTAGAAGTATTAATTCCCAATGTGTTGGTATTTAGTGATGGGACCTTGGGGAGGTAATTAGGTTTAGATGAGATCATGAGGGCAGAGCCCCTGTGATGGGATTAATACCCTTAAAAGAAGATGGAGGGACCAGAGCTTGTTTTCCTTGCAAGAAGGGAGCTGTCTATAAACCAGGAAGAGAGGCCTCACCAAGAACCTGACCATGCTGATCTTGACTTCCAGCATCCAAAACTGTGAGAAATAACTGTTGTTTAAACCACCCAGTCTATGATATTTTTATAGCATTATGAACTGACTAAGATATTAGGGTTTATCTCCTGAGTGTTCTTTTTTTGAATTGTTTATATTGTATGCATAGATGAGTGAGATGTGCACTAAGCCCACATGGAGCTTACAACCTAGAGCAGAAATCAGAATACATATACCAGCTGCTACAATACAAACTAAAAATTAAGTGATAGTATGAGAGCCACATCCCATCTGCCATATAAAGAAGAAAAGAAAAGAAAAGAGAAAGAATATTTCCAGCTTAAGGAGTTGTTTTACCCTTGAGGAACAAATTAGATCAAAAATTTTTTTTAACATTTATTATCAAAATTTCAAAATTATGGAAATCAGAAAGGACAGTATAGTGAAACCTATATACCCAATCCCTTAGATTCAACTGTTATTAACATTTTGCCATATTTGCTTCAAAAAATTAGATTTTGATTGTGGAAAAGCCAGTGTAGACATTTTAGTTAAAAGAAACTTTATAAAGAAAGGCACTGGAGTGAAGTCACTCAGGGATTGCTTAAGAAGAAGACATAAGAGGATAAGGGACAAAAGAGAAACCAAGGTTATCATATAACTTGCATTTGGATCATATGAACATCAAGCTCTAGAACATGTGTAATGGGATGCTGGGGAGAGAAGGGATCTAACTTCTTTTGTGTAAAGCCCTATGCTGCATGTTCTCATCTGTATTATTTTATATAAGATGTTCTGAACTTCTTCTGTAGATAACAGATTTTTTTTTCTTCAGAGGTACTATTTGGAAAGAATTTCTAACATGTTGGGTTGAATGGCTTTCAGGGAAGAAAGAATGGAAGCATGGAGGTCAGTTTAGAGGGCTAGGTATGTGAGTACTAATGAAAGAAAACTGAGTACAGGACATGGCGAAGGACAAGGAGCACATTTGCTAATACAATTTTAGTTAACTTTCAAGGATGTGGCAACTGACTTGGTGTGGATCATGAAGGGAAAGAAGAGGCAAAATTAAGAAGGGAATAATAATAAGCTGATATTTAATGAAAACTTACTCTGTGTCAAGCACAATGCTAAATATCTTAAATTATATGTTTGTGATTCTCAAAGTCACATGCCATTGGTTTTCCTAGTTTTGAAAAGAAGAAATTGAGGCAGAAAGAAGTTAGAACACTTTTATGGATAAAAAGAACTTGCAAGTAGAAGACTATCTTGCAAGTCCAGTCCTATAGTTTGATTCTACAAGCTCTCACTTTTCTACTTTACCTCCCTAAAATGCAGTTACAAGGAGATTTGAGTCTTAATGAAGGAAAAAGGGATGATGCTATTAATAATGACAATAGGAAAAACTAGCCACGGAGAATGATAATGAGTTTGGTTTGGATACTGAAGCAGAAACTCTGGCTGTCATGTCCATTTTCCTCTCCTTCCACAATCAATTTCCTTCCAATTTTTATTACCTGGTTGTCTAGAGTAAAGAATACATTTTCCAGCTTCTCTTGCAAACAGGTGTTGAAATGTGACAAAATTCAGGCCAGTAGGAAGGAAATGAAATGCTACGTTTAGTTTCCAAGAAATGTCATTAAGGAACAAATTTATGCTTCTCTTCCACCCCTTCACCCTGATAGATGGAAGGCAGGGGCCATGGCTGAAGCTTCAGCAGGAATTCTGAAAGATTTATTGTTCGGGTCATAATACCGGAAGCCACAACCAAACAATAATAGGATAGAAGTCTCCTGGATCCCTGCTACTGTGAAATTAGAGGGAGAATAAACTTGTTTAAATTATGATTACTCTAATATTTTTCCCATGTGAAAAGCATAATCTTGTCCTACCAGATACAAACATACTGATTTTGATTTATGTTGCTTCCTCAAACATTCTTTTTTCCTATTGTGTAAAAGTAATAAGTACCTTCAATTTCTAAATGCCTGTATTTTTATTTACATGTTGTTCTCATTTACCATCTTAGACACACTGAATTGTTATTTTTAGCAATGTGGTTTTGGTTAATATTCCTTTCTTCTGTGAAAACATTTTGTGTAGCTGGAAAGAACTTAGAAGTCAGATATGATTTAGGGCTAAATCTCACCTATGCCATATATTAGCTATATATTCGTGAAAAATTCCTCAATCTTGCCGAAAATTATTTTTCTCAGCTGTAAAAACAAAAAAGAATATCTGCCACAAAATTTGCTGTATAGATTAAATAAACTAATATATAGAAAATGTTAAGTAAAAACTTAGTTGTCCTCTAGTTCATGAACAGTGCTTGGCACACAATGAGTGATATTTGTTGAGTGAATTCTAGTTTTACAGATGGAAACCCCCAAATAAATGTAGTCCAAGTATTGAACTCAAAACTGTATTGTGAAAACTCTGGTCAAGAAAGACTGAGGAGCTATTACCATTTTTTTTTTTCTCTTAGAGTTGACTATTAACAGAATGCCTTATGTAACTTTTTTTTAAACATCTTTATTGGAGCATAATTGCTTTACAATGGTCTTATGTAACTTTTGATTCAAATTTTTATGAAAGAAAAGAGTTCACAGAGAAGTAAGTTCCTGGATGAAAAAGGGCTTAAATATGCATGTCAGTTTCTCAAAATTTACAGAGTACTTAGGTAATACAAAAGTAATGCGAATATTTGATTTTCATAACATATAGTATCCCTTAATTCTGATTCTTAGTTGAACTCTGGTGACCTAGTCATATAAATTTACGAACTAGTCATATGAATTTATCACATTTAAAAGGCAGTAGATGCTAATATTAGAATTGTTTATATAATTGTTATATAATTATATATAATTGTTATATAATTATGTATAATTGTTATATAATTATCATCATCAAATAAATAAAGGCATAAATATGGTAATAGTTGGAAAATCTTCAGTGAAAAAGAAATGTTTCTAGAATCAGTCAGGAGTTTTATGTGGAGCATCTTATTTGGTTATCAAATGAATGATTTCCAAGAAAATTGTGGGAACCTTAAGAAAATATGTGTCTCTTTAGAATGAACTGTTAAGCATCTATCTAGTCCTTATGGGGCTTTGGCTTGTTCCAAGTTACTTCCCTAAATAACTGATAAATGTATAATATAAGATAAATAATTGAAGAAGGGTCTATGTAGTCTGGAATTCAAGGAGAATTTTGGTGCGGGAAAGAAGGGTTTAAGCACAAAAACAGGAAGGGGAATGAGTTACTAAGGAATGGCACCTCAGTGCTGGGAATTATGGATTGGATCTACCTTTGATGTTTTGGGAGATGCAGTTATAGATACGCATTGCTTTAAATGACTTGAGTTTTTGGAGTGCGTTCCGTTGAATGTGGCACTTGGTGGACTTGGAGATAGTGCTTGGCCTGTTATTTATGTTACCTGGTGGTTGTAATATGAAAAGGTTTTCAATTTTTACTTCCTAATAAGTGTCGTTCTAACTGGATATAAAGAGATAATGGAGATATTGAGACGATTTGACTCTTTGGCTCAGATATGCATCTGAAACTGTGTGGAGCGGTCATTCCAGGTGACACAATGTTGGTGTATTAGATGCAGGAACTCTGGAGCTAAGCATAAAGTAGTGATTGATTCTTAGTAACTAATCTCAAACTGGGGCATGTGTGTTTTGTGTGCATTCCGAGTATCCTTTGGAAGAGGAAAAGTAAAAGTACAATAAAAGATGAAATCATGAGGATGCTTATAGGTATAGTTATGCTTCTTCCTTGTTCTGAAATAGAAGGTAGGCTCCTTTAGATGGAGACCAGGTCTGGTTTATTCCTAGCCTTAGGACAGCAGTTATTTATTAAATGAATACAAGTGGAGAATTTAAATGACCATCCCACATTATGCTAAAACAATCTCTCCTTTTGGGGGTGTGTGTTTGTATGCATATATTATAGACTACAAGTGAGAGTTCATATATATGTATATATGTCATATATATACAAATATAAGTCATAAAATGTGTATATGTGTATATATATGCAAGATAATAATAGTAATGATAATTATAGTTAACATGTGTTAAACTTTTATTATGTTCTAGACACAGTGCTAGTCACTGAAGTGTTCTGTTTAAGAATAACATAATTCCATTAACTATAAAATTTCTACAAACATTGATTGTACTATTAGGAAAATGAATATGAATAAAATATCGAATGGTTAGTGGTAGTGCAAAATATAAACCCACATATATTTGACTTCAGAGACAATGCTCTTAAGCAGTGTGTGTACATTTATAAAGATGTCTAAAAGATCAGATGGACAACAAGTATGCTTTTACTGACTCTTATTTTTACTGAATTAAGTATAATTCACTTCTAACAAAATGTTTAAAAATGTTTTCACTTCTATATGCAGTCTCATATACATGCACAGAATAAAGAAAATGCTATTCCAGTTATATCATTCTCTTATTTTTAAGATGATAGTCTAAAGTGGTAAAGTGAACCAGTGAAGCTAGTTAATTGTGAATGTATTCACAGTAAACTATATTATTACTTGCTCTTTTTGAATAAAGCAGGAATCTGATTCATAGTGGTATTCATTACCTACATCTATATAAGCACAAAACAGAATACTATTGATATATAGAACATAATTGTATTATATAAATTATGAAATCAGAATTATTTTTATCTCTACTCTTTTTATTGGTTTGGAATCATAGGTTTGACCTCTGGATAAGTCTTTAGTCTGTGAACCTCTTTGCAGGTTCCTCAGCTCTTAGCCTGGACATGTTCCAGAGCTCTCTCATGTCCTGGACTCTACTCAACGTTGGCAGCCTTCTAAGTCACCTGATAAATTCGTTGGAGCAGTATTCTCAAATGTCATATATGCTGCTTCCGAAATCCAAATAGACTAACCAAACTATGTACTTCTTTCTTAGAGGTAGCATATACAAGGTACAATAACCTGCTCTTTTCCTTTAAGGGGATATCCTAAAACTCACCAGGCTCCTAAGACCCTTTCTGATGATCTGGCCCATGAATCCTGGTAGGTTTATCTTCCACCCTCTAGTTCAAAAGTGTCTAACAAGGCCATCCAGAGTACTTGGGCTTTATATTCACCAGTTCCAATTTGTATGTCACTTTCTCTCTATATATAGAACCAGAGTGACATGTGCAGAATATGAAGCATCCTGTGTACTGTATTACGACAGAGAGCAAGAACTTTAACGAAGCCTAGGACCATGACTGTAAATGCTTATTGATGCCATTCCCATGTAAAGGCAGACTGATTTTTAAAATTCTCTTTATTGATGGGGATGGAAAAAATATATTTGTGAGATCAATGGATACATACTAAGTGCTGTAGGTTGCGTTGATGTGTTCCAGTAAAAATAACACATCCACATTGCAGCTGTAAACAGAGCCACTTAATAAGTCCAAGGTATTCCATTGTCATCCATATGGTTTTTGCAAAATACGGCTGTAATGTATGACAGTAGAGAAGGACCAGGTTAATAACCACACATTTTTGTTTTGTTTGAGGAAATATTCTGAAGACACTCGTTAATGCATATTCCATTTGTCCTCTTTGGTGCTTTATTTCCCTTGGAATTGATGGGAATAAAAATAAAGAGAATTCCTGGCCCCAATTATCCTTAACTATTTTTGGCTGGATAATCCATTTTTTCTATGTTTAGGATAGATTGTTTCCAGCTGAGTCACAAGATTATTCAAATGGAAGTAATCTATCCTAAACATAGATATTCTATTAACTAGCCCAGAGCTTTTAGCATCTGGCTGTGGACATGTTGTGTTTTTTTGTTTGTTTTTTGTTTTTTCCAGTATCTCTGCTGCACATTTACCCAAGTAAACAGAATTTGCAAGCATTGGTCCAGCCATCTGAACTTTTAGTAAACTCCACAGCTGATTTTTGCACTATTGGGTTGAAAACTTGTTAAAGTCAATTAAGTTTCTCTTTGTCTTAAACCATCTCTTTCAAAGCTCTATTTTGATTATATTTTTCTGCTTTACTCATGCTCACGAGATATATATTAAGATGATGGCCTAGGACCTAAGAAAATACTATGCATCTCAATTAACTAATTATTCTTATTTTTAAATAATTATGGGGCTTCTCTGGTGGCGCAGTGGTTGAGAGTCCACCTGCCGATGCAGGGGACACGGGTTCGTGCCCTGGTCCGGGAAGATCCCACATGCCGTGGAGCGGCTGGGCCCGTGAGCCATGGCCGCTGAGCCTGCGTGTCCGGAGCCTGTGCTCTGCAACGGGAGAGGCAAATAGTGAGAGGCCCGTGTACCGCAAAAAAAAAAAAGAAAAAAAAATTCATAAATAATTATGGTCTCTCTTTCTAGGACTCTGTGGCCTTCAGTTCCTGGTGTTGGTTATCTTATGTAATGGACTTTTTTCCAAATTTCATTCTTAGAATCTAAGTTCATATGGGAAAAATAAATAACTCTTATGGAGGGTTTGGATTATGTCAACTCTGTATTAGTAAGTTATGGCTCTTTAGGCTTAGGCTTTTTCTTCCTTGTACACTTTTATTCATTTATTTAAAAAAAATTTATTGGTGTTATAGTTGATTTAAAATGTTGTGTTAGTTTCAGGTGTACAGCAAAGTGAATCTGTTATACATATACATATATCCACTCTTTTTTAGATTCTTCTCCCATATAGGCTCTTATATAGTATTGAGTAGACTTGCCTGTGCTATATACAGTAGGTCCTTGTACAGTTTTAAATATTACAGGGGTGGCCATAGAACTATTTGAAGTTTGAAAATATGAGTCTCTTGATATATGAAGTTGTTGTTGTTTTTGTTGATCCTTAGTATCCTAGCATGGAAACTGAAAAACAGAGAAAACTCTTCATGTGCTCTATGTTAGGGCAATCTGAATATATTCACATTACTCAATACGACTTAATGCTTTTAGAACCCTTGGTTTTAGTTCTTTTTTAAAAATTTTGTTTCTTTACTTTTAAGTAATATTTGCAAATGTTTAAAGATATAGAACCTCTAAAAAGAAGGAGTGCAATCTATGTCCCATTTCTGCCTAGCCCCAGTCCCATTTTTCTGAAATAACCTCTTTAAGCTATTTCTAGTTTTAGTTTTCATTGCAGTTCCTCCACAACTGTATGTGCAGTGAGCAAAATGTTGTGGCTAAAAGTGTAGAGTCTGGGTTCAAATCCTTCCTTCACCACTTATTAGCTGGATGAGCTTTGGCTTATTAACCTTCAGTGCCTCTGTAAAATAGAGATGGAAGTATCAACTTTATAAGTTGTAATACATTGAAGTATTTTAGAATAGTGTATGGCATGTAATATCATCTATTCTTTTTTTTGAATTTTATTTATTTTTTTTAAACAGCAGGTTTTTAATAGTTACCCATTTCATACATATAAGTGTATATATGTCAATCCCAATTTCCCAGTTCATCACACCACCCCCCTGCCGCTTTCCCCCCTTGGGGTCCATACGTTTGTTCTCTACATCTGTGTCTCAATTTCTGCCCTGCAAACCAGTTCATCTGTACTATTTTTCTAGGTTCCATATATATGCGTTAATACACAATATTTGTTTTTCTCTTTCTGACTTACTTCACTCTGTATGACAGTCTCTAGATTCATCCATGTCTCTACAAATGATCCAATTTCGTTCCTTCTCATGGCTGAGTAATATTTCATTGTATATACATACCACATCTTCTTTACCCATTCATGTGTCGATGGGCATTTACGTTGCTTCCATGACCTGGCTATTGTAAATAGGGCTTCAATGAACATTGGGGTGCATGTGTTTTTTTGAATTATGGTTTTCTCTGGGTATATGTCCAGTAGTGGGATTGCTAAATCATATGGTAATTCTATTTTTAGTTTTTTTAAGGAACCTCCATACTGTTCTCCATAGTGGCTGTATCAATTTACATTCCACCAACAGTGCAAGAGGGTTCCGTTTTCTCCGCACCCTCTCCAGCATTTGTTGTTTGTAGATTTTCTAATGATGCCAATTCTAACTGGTGTGAGGTAATACCTCATTGTAGTTTTGATTTCCATTTCTCTAATAATTAGTGATGTTGAGCAGCTTTCCATGTGCCTCTTGGCCATCTGTATGTCTTCTTTGGAGAAATGTCTATTTAGGTCTTGTGCTCATTTTTGGATGGGGTTGTTTGTTTTTTTAATATTGAGCTGCATGAGCTGCTTGTAAATTTTGGAGATTAATCCTTTGTCAGTTGTTTCATTTGCAACTATTTTCTCCCATTCTGAGGGTTGTCTTCTCGTCTTGTTTTGGTTTCATTTGCTGTGCAAAAGCTTTGAAGTTTCATTAGGTCCCATTTGTTTATTTTTGTTTTTATTTCCATTACTCTAGGAGGTGGATCAAAAAAGATCTTGCTGTGATTTATGTCAAAGAGTGTTCTTCCTATGTTTTCCTCTAACAGTTTTATAGTGTCTAGTCTTACATTTAGGTCTCGAATCCATTTTGAGTTTATTTTCGTGTGTGGTGTTAGGGAGTGTTCTAATCTCATTCTTTTACATGTAGCTGTCCAGTTTTCCCAGCACCACTTATTGAAGAGACTCTCTTTTCTGCATTGTATATCCTTGCCCCCTTGGTCATAGATTAGTTGACCATAGGTGCGTGGGTTTATCTCTGGGCTTTCTATCCTAGTCCATTGATCTATATTTCTCTTTTTCTGCCAGTACCATATTGCCTTGATTACTGTAGCTTTGTAGTATAGTCTGAAGTCACAGAGCCTGCTTCCTCCAACTCCATATTTTTCCCCCAAGACTGTTTTGGCCATTTGGGGTCTTTTGTGTTTCCATACAAATTGTGAATTTTTTTGTTCTAGTTCTGTGAAAAATGCCAGTGGTAGTTTGATAGGGATTGCATTGAATCTGTAGATTGCTTTGGGTAGTAGACTCATTTTCACGATGTTGATTCTTCCAATCCAAGGACATGGTATATTTCTCAATCTGTTTGTATCACTTTTAATTTCTTTCATCAGTGTCTTATGGTTTTCTGCATTCAGGTCTTTTGTGTCCCTAGATAGGTTTATTCCTAGGTATTTTATTCTGTTTGTTGCAATGGTAAATGGGAGTGTTTGCTTAATTTATCTTTACGATTTTTCATCATTAGTGTATAGGAATGCAAGAGATTTCTGTGCATTAATATTGGATCCTGCAACTTTACCAAATTCATTGATTAGGTCTAGTAGTTTTCTGGAGGCCTCTTTAGCATTATCTATATATAGTATGATGTCATCTGCAAACAGTGACAGTTTTACTTATTCTTTTCCAATTTGGATTCCTTTTATTTCTTTTTCTTCTCTGATTGCCATGGCTAGGACTTCCAAAACTATGTTGAATAATAGTGGTGAGAGTGGCCATCCTTGTCTTCTTCCTGATCTTAGAGGAAATGCTTTCAGTTTTTCACCATTGAGAGTGATGTTTGCTGTGGGTTTTGTCATATATGGTCTTTATTATGTTGAGGTAGGTTCCCTCTGTGCCTACTTTCTGGAGAGTTTTTGTAATAAATGGGTGTTGAATTTTGTCAAAAGCTTTTTCTGCATCTATTGAGATGATCATATGGTTTTCTTCAATTTGTTAATATGGTGTATCACGTTGATTGATTTGCATATATTGAAGAATCCTTGCATCCTTGGGATAAACCCCACTTGATCATGGTGTATGATCCTTTTAATGTGTTGTTGGATTCTGTTTGCTAGTATTTTGTTGAGGATATTTGTATCTATATTCATCAGGGATATTGGTCTGTAATTTCCTTTTTTTGTAGTATCTTTGTCTGGTTTTGGTATCAGGGTGATGGTGGCCTCATAGAATGACGTTGGGAAGTGTTCCTTCCCCTGCATTTTTTGGGAAGAGCTTGAGAAGGATGGGTGTTAACTCTTCTCTAATGGAGAGAATTCACCTGTGAAGCGAGCTGGTCCTGGACTTTTGTTTGTTGGAAGTTTTTAAATCACAGTATCAATTTCATTACTTGTGATTGGTCTGTTCAGATTTTCTATTTCTTCATGGTTCAGTCTTGGAAGGGTATACTTTTCTAAGAATTTGTCCATTTCTTCCAGGTTGTCCATTTTATTGTCATAGAGTCACTTGTTGTAGTCTCTCAGGATACTTTGTATTTCTGTGGTGTCTGTTGTAACTTCTCCTTTTTCATTTCTAATTTTATTGATTTGAGTCCTCTCCCTCTTTTTCTTGAGTCTGGCTAATGGTTTATCAATTTTGTTTATCTTCTGAAAGAACCAACTTTTAGTTTTATTGACCTTTGCTCTTGTTTGCTTTGTTTCTATTTCATTTATTTCTGCTCCGATCTTTATGATTTCTTTCCCTCTGCCAACTTTGGGTTTTGTTTTTTCTTCTTTCTCTAGTTCCTTTAGGTGTAAGGTGAGATCGTTTATTTGAGATTTTTCTTCTTTCTTGGGGTAGGATCATATTGCTATAAAATTCCCTCTTAGAACTGCTTTTGCTGCATCCCATAGGTTTGGGATCGTCGTGTTTTCATTGTCATTTGTCTCTAGGTATTTTTAGATTTCCTCTCTGATTTCTTCAGTTATCTCTTGGTTATTTAGTAACGTATTGTTTAGCCTCCATGTGTTTGTGTGTTTTACGTTTTTTTCCCTGTATTTGATTTCTAATCTCATAGCGTTGTGGTCAGAAAAGATGCTTGATATGATTTCAGTTTTCTTAAATTCACCGAGCCTTGATTTGTGACCCAAGATGTGATCTATCCTGGAGAATGTTCCGTGCACACTTGAGAAGAAAGTGTAATCTGCTGTTTTTGGATGGAATGTCCTATAAATATCAATTAAACCTGTGTGGGCTGTTGTGTCATTTAAAGCTTGTGTTTCCTTATTAATTTTCTCTTTGTATGATCTGTCCATTGGTGTAAGTGAGGTGTTAAAGTCCCCCACTATTTTTGTGTTACTGTTGATTTCCTCGTTTATAGCCGTTAGCAGTTTCTTTATGTGTTGAGGTGCTTCTATGTTGGATGCATATATATTTATAATTGTTATGTCTTCTTCTTGGATTGATCCCTTGATCATTATGTAGTGTCCTTCTTTGTCTCTTATAACATTTTTTATTTTAAAGTCTATTTCATCTCATATGAGTATTCCTACTCCAGCTTTATTTTGATTTCCATTTGCATGGAATATCTTTTTTCCATCCCCTTACTTTCAGTCTGTATGTGTCCCTAGGTATGAAGCGGGTCTCTTGTAAACAGCATATATATGGGTCTTGTTTTTGTATCCATTCAGCAAGCCTCTGTCTTTTCATTAGAGCATTTAATCCATTCTAGTTTAAGGTAATTATTGATATGTATATTCCTATTACCATTTTCCTAATTGTTCTGGGTTTGTTTTTGTGGTCCTTTTCTTCTATTGTGTTTCCCACTTAGAGAATTCCTTTAGCATTTGTTGTAGAGCTGGTTTGGGGTACTGAATTGTCTTAGCTTTTGCTTGTCTGTAAAGCTTTTGGTTTCTCCAGCGAATATGAATGAGATCCTTGCTGGGTAGAGTAATCTTGGTTGTAGGCTCTTCCCTTTCATTACTTTAACTATATCGTGCCACTCCCTTCTGGCTTGTAGAGTTTCTGCTGAGAAATCAGCTGTTAACCTTATGGGAGTTCCCTTGTATGTTATTTGTCGTTTTTCCCTTGCTGCTTTCAATAATATTTGTCTTTAATTTTTGCCAATTTGATTACTATGTGTCTTGGCGTGTTTCTCCTTGGGTTTATCCTGTATGGGACTCTCTGTGCTTACTGGACTTGGGTAACTATTTCGTTTCCCATGTTAGGGAAATTTTCGACTACAGTCTCTTCAAATATTTTCTTGGGTCCTTTCTCTCTCCTCCTTCTGGGACCCCTATAATGCGCATGTTGTAGAGTTTAATGTTGTCCAAGTGATCTCCTAGGCTGTCTTCATTTCTTGTCATTCTTTTTTCTTTATTCTGTTCCACAGCAGTGAATTCCACCATTCTGTATTCCAGGTCACTTATCCGTTCTTCTGCCTCAGTTACTCTGCCATTGATTCCTTCTAGTGTATTTTTCATTTCAGTTACTGTATTGCTCATCTCTGTTTGTTTGTTCTTTAATTCTTCTAGGTCTTTGTTAAACATTTTTTACATCTTCTTGATCTTTCCTCCATTCTTTTTCTGAAGTCCTGGATCATCTTCACTATCATTATTCTGAATTCTTTTTCTGGAAGGTTGCCTATCTCCACTTCATTTAGTTGTTTTTCCTGGGTTTTATTTTGTTCTTTCATCTGGTACATAGCCCTCTGCCTTTTCATATTGTCTATCTTTCTGTGAATGTGGTTTTTTCCCCACAAACTGCAGGATTGTAGTTCTTCTTGCTTCTGCTGTCTGCCCTCTGGTGGATGAGGCTATCTAAGAGGCTTGTGTAAGTTTCCTGCTGGGAGGGACTGGTGGTGGGTAGAGCTGACTCTTGCTCTGGTGGGCAGAGCTCAGTAAAGCTTTAATCTGTTTCTCTGCTCATGGGTGGGACTGGGTTCCCTCCCTGTTGGTTGTTTGGCCTGAGGCAACCCAACACTGTAGCCTACCTGGGCTCTTTGGTGAGGTTAATGACAGTCTTCGGGAGGGCTCACACCAAGGAGTACCTCCCAGAACCTCCGCTGCCAGTGTCCCTGTCCCCATGGTGAGCTATAGCCACCCCCACCTCCGCAGGAGACCCTTCAGCACTAGTAGGTAGGTCTGGTTCAGTCTCTTATGCGGTCACTGCTCCTTCTCCTGAGTCCCAGTGCGCACACTACTTTGTGTGTGCCCTCCAAGAGTGGAGTCTTTGTTTCCCCCAGTCATGTTGAAGTCCTGCAATCAAATCCCACTAGCCTTCAAAGTCTGATTCTCTAGGAATTCCTCCTCCTGTTGCCAGACTCCCAGGTTGCGAAGCCTGAGTGGGATTCAGAACCTTCACTCCAGTGTGTGGACTTCTGTGGTATAAGTGTTCTCCAGTTTGTGAGTCACTCACCTAGCAGTTATGGGATTTGATTTTTTTGTGATTTCACCCGTCCTACCATCTCATTGTGGCTTCTCCTTTGTCTTTGGTTATGGGATATCTTTTTTGGTGAGTTCCAGAGTCTTCATGTCGATGATTGTTCAACAGTTAATTGTGATTCCAGTGCTCTCGCAAGAGGGAGTGACAGCATGTCCTTCTACTTCGCCATTTTGAACCAATTCAGTTCTGTAGGTCAGAAGTCCAGCACCGCCTGGCTAGGTTCTTTCCTCAGAGTATCACAAGGCTAAAATCAAGGTATAAGCCAAGCTGAGTTCTTGCGTGTGAGATCTGGGAAAAGCCAATTCATTCTTGGAGCAGACAAAATTCACCTTCTTGCTATGGTAGGCCAAAGCCCTATTTCCTTGATTGCTATCAGCCAGAAGCACTCTTAGCTCTTAGAGGCTGCCCACATTCCTTGCCATCCCATCTATTCTTAATACCTCCAAATTTCTAAATACTTTAGTTATATAACTAAAGTATATATATATATAGTTATATATATATAACTATATATATATAATTATAACTATATATATATAACTATATATTTAGTTATAAATATCTTAAATATTTTCTGTTGATGAGACAAAGATCTAACTCACAAAAACCAGTTTGTCTGGCTGCTCCTCTGCAACCATTTCTGTTTGTATTTTAGGGCATGACTTCCTTGTTTTTATTTCACCTTTCAGTGATTTTTTTTTATCCCTTTAGCCTTTTTCAGATATGTGTTGGAATCTCCTGTACTCAAAGTTCTCCTTGCATTCATTTTATTAGTTTATACACTTATTATGTGTTTACTATTATTTGAGTGGAGTTTTGGAGGAAAGGAGGTAAACAGCATGAGCTTAGTTTGTCATATTGTAAGATTAGACAGCTTCTTGAGTTTAAAAATCATATGTATTAAGAAATCAAGAGGGATATAGAAGAAGGCTAAATGATAGGTACTTTCATGTAAATAGGAAAGACAGAAACTTGTGCAAAATTACTTTGAGTTACCTAATATTTCTGATACTTGATTTCCCATCTGGAAAATAAAGTGGATGAATAAGATGATTTCTAAGTTCCTTCCAACTTGAACATTTTATCCTTGTATTGATTTTCTCTTATGCTGGCTTAATCTGTTTCAATAAAACGTAATCTACACATACTGCCTTTCTGTTTGTATCCCCAGTATGTTCATGATTGGACATGAGCAGTGAAATTTGATAGATATCATAGAAAATTCTGCCACCCTTCATTAATGATCATCTTCTTTCAAGGTTAGCAATTAAAAGGAAAGAACTTATAAACTTTTTATCTTAATTCTTATTGAAATTTACACTCAGTAATGCCCATTTTAGTTAATGTAGTTGGGTAATACTTAGTTGTGTATTTGGGGAACTTCCATATGCATAATTTGACCAACTAAATCTGGCAGACTATTATGGTCTTCAGGAATGCTTACTTGTTCTCCAATGCTGAGTTTGTTAGCCCTTCAGAGGGAAACATCCAGGATTCATCATGATTTTTCCTGTTCCTCCATATTCAACATCTAATCAATTCATTAGCAAGTATGCTTTACTTCTAATACATATTTATCTAGTCTTTTCTTATCAACTACACCAATACCACCCTCTCTTGGGTCACCCCTATAATTCTAGCCTCCTGTCCCAGTCTCCTAACTGGTTCCCTTGCTTCCACTCTTTCCCTTACATTCCACTATTTTGAAAGAGTTTCCCAACACACATAGAATCAAATCAAAACTCCTACCATGACCTATAAACCTTTCCTAATCTGATGTGACTTCCTCCCATCTCATCTTCTTTTAATCTCTCTCACTCCTTTACTCCATTTCCACAATACCGGCTCTGGTGCTTCTCTAACTTTCAAACCCTTTCCATCTTTTGGCCATTGCACTTGTGGTATCCTCTGCTTAGAATGGTCTCCCAGATCTTTCTATGGCTGATCTACTTCCCATTTACTTCTTTGCTCCAATGCATCACCTCAGAGAGGACTTTGAAAAGAGCCATGCTTGTTGTTCAGACCCAGGCACTCTGTTCCCTTTGCCCTAACTTATTTTCTTCATAGCTTATCATTTTGTGGTATCACATGAATTATTTATGAATATATATTTCTTTATATTTTACTTCTCTTTATCTCCACCCCTCTGTCTCTCCATCTCTGTCTCTCTTTTTCTTTCTCTTCCTCTTCTTTCCTTCCATAGAAGGGTAGAGGAGAGGTTTTGCTTGCCTCCTTTGCTGATGTACAGCTTTTTCTAGCAGCTTTTTCAGGATAGTGCCTGACAAATAATAGGGACTTACAATATTTTTATTTTGAGAGGGGGCAGAGTCAAGATGGTAGACTAGGAAGACTCTGAGCTCACATCCTCCTGTGAACGTATCAAAACTACAACTAAATACTAAGCAACTCTCACTGAGAATAACCTGAACTAGCAGAATCGCTCTTCTGTAAACAAGACTGTAAAGAATGAATCAAATGGAGTCTAGTAGGAGGTGAGAAGATATTTAGTAATGTACAATATATAGCAAATATATAGTAAAGGCAGTGGATCAATCACTTAAATAAGCTAGTATGGGGGATAAAAGACAAAAATTATAAAGTCAACTATAACTACAATAAATGGTTCAGGGACAGACATGAAAATGTAAAAATATGGCATCAAACACACAAAACATGGGGGAGAGGTGAGTAAAAAATGTAGATCTTTTAGAATGTGTTTGAACTTACATGACTATCAGTTTAAAACACATAGGTACAATTATAGGTAAGCATATATGAACTTCATGGTACTACAAATCTAAAACCTACAAGAGATACACAAAAATTAAAAAGAAAGGAACCCAAACATAACACTAAAGAAAATCATCAAACCATAATGAGAGACTAAATGAGACTAAAAGAAGGAGGAAAGAAAAGAACAGAGAAGAACTACAAAAACACCTACCAAACAAGTAACAAAATGACAGTAAGTACCTGACTATCAATAATCACTTTAAATGTCAATGGACTAAATGCCCCAATCAAGAGACATAGAGTGGCTGACTGGATAAGAAAAGAAGACCAGTCTATATGCTGCTCACAAGAGACTCACTTAGGAGCTAAAGACAAAGACTGAAAGAGAGAGAATGGAAAAAGATATTCCATGGAAGTGAAAACTAAAAGAAATTGGCTGTAGCAATACTCATATCAAAAAAGTAGAATTTAGGGGCTTCCCTGGTGGCGCAGTGATTAAGAATCTGCCTGCCAATGCAGGAGACACGGGTTCGAACCCTGGTCTGGGAAGATCCCACATGCCGCGGAGCAACTAAGCCCATGAGCCACAACTTCTGAGCCTGCGTGTCTGGAGCCTGTGCTCCACAATGGTAGAGGCCATGACAGTGAGAGGCCCGCACACCGTGATGAAGAGTGGCCTCTGCTCGCCACAACTGGAGAAAGCCCTCGCACAGAAATGAAGACCCAACACAGCCAAAAATAAATTTATTAAAAAAAAAAAGTAGAATTTAAACCAAAGTCTATAATAAAAGACAAAGAAGGGCATTATTTAATAATAAAGGGGGTCACTCCATGTAGAGGATATAACATTCATAAACACATATGCACCTGATATAAGAGCACCTAAATATATAAAGTAAATATTAACAGACATAAAGTGAGAAATTGACAGTAATACAATAATAATAGGTGACTTTAAAACCCACTTCCATCAATATATAGATCATTCGGACGGAAAATCAGTAAGGAAAATGTGAACTTATATGTTAAACCAGATGAACTTAAAATATTTGTATAGGACATTCCATCCAGAATCAGAATGTACATTCTTTTCAAGTGCATATTGAATATTCTCCTAGATAGATCTCATGCTAGGCCACAAAACAAGTTTCAGTAAATTTAAGAAGACTGAAATTATATCAGGCATCTTTTTTTGACCACAACAGTATGAAAGTAGAAATCAATTACAGGAAGAAAATTGGGAAAAATACAAATATGTGGAGACTAAATATTTGCTACTAAAATACAAATGGTCAATGAAGAAATCAAAGAGCAAATGAGAAAATACCTTGAGACAAATGAAAATAATAACACAAACTTCCAAAATCTATGGGATGTAGAAAAAGCAGTTCTAAGAGAGATACCAGCCTACCTCAAAAAATAAGAAAATTCTCAACCTACTTTTCCTTGTAAAGGAATTACAAAAATAAGAACAAACAAACCCCAAAGTCAGTAAAAGCAAGATCAGAGCAGAAATAAATAAAAGAGACCAAAAAAAAAATTAATGAAACTAAGAGCTGGTTTTCTGAAAAGATAAACAAAATTGTTAAACCTCTAGCAAAACTAATTAAAAAAAAGAAGTTACAAACAATATCACAGAAATATAAACAATCATAAGACTATACCACTAACAGTTATATGCCGACAAATTAGACAACCTGAAAGAAATGGATAAATCCCTAGAAACATACAGTCTTCCAAGACTGAGTCAAGAAGAAATAGATCATCTGAAGACTAATTATTAGTATTGAAATGGAATCAGTAATCAAAATTCTCCAAACTTTTTGTTGGGAGTCCAGGGCTAGATGGTTTCACAGGGGAATTCTACCAAACATATAAAGAAGAACTAATAATTATCCTTCTAAAACTACTCCAAAAAATTGAAGAGGAAGGAACACTTAAAAAGTCACTTTAACAGGTCAGCATTAAATGATACCAAAACCTGACAAAGACATTACAAAAAAAGAAAGTTACAGGCTAATATCACTGATGAACATAGATACAAAAATCGTCAACAAAATATTAGCAAACCAAGTTCAACAAACACAAAAAGGATCTCGCATTGTGAGATCAGGAACAAGACAAGGATGCCCACTATCATAATTTCTATTTAACATAGAATTGGAAGTCCTAGCCACAGCAATATGACAAGATAGAGAAATAAAACACATCCAAATTGGAAAGGAAGAAATAAAATTGCCACTATTTGCAGCTGACATGATACTGCATAGAAAACCCTGAAGACTCCCCCTGAAAAATCTATTAGAATAAACGAATTCAGTAAAGTTGCAGAGTACAAGATGAATATACAGAAATCTGTTGCATTTCTACACACTAAAAACAAACTATCATAAAGATAAAACAATCCTATTTACAACCACATAAAAAAATAAAATGTCTAAGAATAAATTTAGGAGATGAAAAGAGGAGATGAAAGACCTATACTCTGAAACCTATAAGATATTGATAAAGAAAACTGAAGATTGTTGAAGGAAACTGAACAAACAAATGGAAAGATATCCGTGTTCACGGATTGGAAGAATTAATATTGATAAAATCCGTACTACCCCAAACAGATTTAACGCAATCCCTGTCAAAATACCTATGACATTTTTCACAGAACTAGAACAGATAATCCTAAAATTTGTATGGAACCACAAAAGACCTTGAATAGCCAAAACAATCCTGAGAAAAATGAACAAAGCTGGAGGTATCACACTCCCTGACTTCAGACTATACTACAGAGTCATAGTAATCAAAACAGCATGAGACTGGCACAAAAACAGGCATGTAGATCAATGAACAGAATAGAGAGCCCAAAAATAAACCCATGCACTTATGGTCACTTAATCTACAACAAACAAGGCAAGAATTTACAATGGGGAAAAGACAGTCTCTTCAATAAGTGGTGATGGGAAAACTGGACAGCTACACATGAAAAATCAAAGTTAGAACATTTTCTCATACCATATAAAAAAATCAACTTAAAATGGATAAAAGACGTAAATGTAAGACCAGAAACCATAAGACTCCTAGAAGAAAACAGGCAGTATTCTCCTTGACAAAGGTCTTGGCAATATTTCTTTGGATCAAAACACAAAAATAAACAAGTGGGACCTAATTAAATGTAAAAGCTTTGCACAGAGAAGGAAACTGTCAACCAAACAAAAAGGCAACCTACTGAATGGGAGGAGATATTTGCAAGTGATATGTCTAATAAGGAGTTAATACCCAAAATATATAAAGAGCTCATACAATTCAATATCAAAAAAAGAAGAAAAAACAACTTGATTAAAAATTGGATAGAGAACACGAATAGGCGTTTTTCCAAAGAAGACATACAGATGGTCAACAGGTACATGAAAAGATGCTCAATATCACTAATCATCAGGGTAATGCAAATCGAAACCACAATGAGATATTACCTCATGCCTGTCAGAATAGCTATTGTCAAAAAGACAAGAAATATCAAGTGTTGGCAAGGATGTGGAGAAAAGGGAACTCTAGTACTTTGCTGATGGGAATGTAAATTGGTACAGCCACTATCAAAATCAGTTTGGAGGTTCCTCGAAAGATTAAAAATAGAACTACCATATGATCCAGCAATTCCACTCCTGGGTTATATTTGAAGAAAATGAAAACACTAATTGAAAAAGATATATGCACTCGAGTGTTCATAGTGGAATTATTTATAATAGCCAAGATATAGAAGCTACCTAAGTGTCCATTAACAGATGAGTGGATAAAGAAGATGTGGTATATATACACAATGGAATATTACTCAGCCATAAAAAGAATGAAATTTTGCCATTTGCAACAACATGGATGGACCTGGGGGATATTATGTTCAGTGAAATAAGTCAGACAGAAAAAGACAAATACTGAATACTTTAACAGATATGTGGAATCTAAAATATAAAACAAAAAATGAATATAATAAAACCAAACAGACTCTCAGATACAGAGAACAAACTAGTGGTTACCAGTGGGGAGGCAGGGGAGGGGTAAGATAGGTGAAGAGGATTAAGAGTTACAAACTACTAGGTATAAAACAAATAAAATATAAGCATGTAATGTACAACCCAGAGAGTATAGCCAACATTTTATACTAATTTATATGGAGTATAACCTATAAAAATATTGAATCTCTATGTTACACACCTGAAACTAATTATTATACTGTAAGTTAACTATATTTCAAATAAAACAAAAAGGTTTTTACTTTGATTCTAATTGCTTGTTTAATTGCTTCAAATCCCCACTAGTCTTCAAGCAATTACAGAGCAGGAAACATGTCTGCCTTGCCATTTTATCCCCAGTGCTGACTACAGTGCTTGCAAAAATAACGGTGTTAAAAAAAAAAAAGAAAAAGAATAATATTTTCTGAACTCAATGGCAAATCGTATTTGGAAGCTACACCCTATGACATTTTTATGAAACAGTCTAAAAATTATAATAAATTATTGGCTTCAAGACATTTCTAGGCTGATGAGCTCTTTGAATAATTTAAAATATGACAGTAAATTTAAAAACCTTTAAATGCATTCAAATTTTATTTATGATGGTCACCTTGCTAGTGTTTGTGGTTTTCTATCTATTCCACATAGGCTCCTTGAATCTATCAGTGTCCTGCATAGCAACTGGATACTATATTAGAAATGAGGACACCTCCAACTCTATTAAATAACAATATGTATTTATGCAAGTCACTGAATCCTAGGGTATTCCATTTGCTTTGTTTGTAAGCTGAAAAGAATGGTGTACGTGATCTCCAAAATGCTGTTGTTCTTGTCATACCATATATTTTATGTCATATCAATAATACTGGCTTTCCATAAAAGAGTAGATGAGTCATCACTAAACATACAGTCACATTTTAGTATTACTGGAAGATGGGTTTAGTTCTGAATAACTGTTTCAAGAACATTGTTTTAGTGTGCAGGCAATAGTTAACTAGTAGAACGTCCTTTCTTGCTGACCTTTGAGTTTATTTGCCAATTGGATTGTGATGATTTATTAAGGTAGATGATTTTCTTTGAAATGAAAAAAAAACTAAAAAATTTTTTAAAACTATGTTCAGTGCTTCATAGTGTTGCTTACCAATGTTTAAAGGTAAAACAAATCTATTTGTTTTTTAGATTAACAAATCATATGTTCATTGATGGTTTCCACTCAACTATGTGGCCTTATGTACTATATTCATATTAGTTCTTTATTCCAACTTTTTTTTTTTTTGCTTCTCTTTATACCACTAGTCTTCTAGTCATTTTTAGGTCTTTCTCTTGAACTACTTTATGTTCTTCAAATTTCACGTAATGTAGAAGCCAAACTGCAAAGGTGGGACAATAAATATGGTTAATAGGGGCCATAAAGGAATTCCTTTACAATTCATTAATTTTCTGTTCACTAACATTTTAATGTCATTTAAATTTTTTTTAGAAATAACAAAACATTGGTGATTTAAATCAATTTGATCTCTATCAGGAGCTTATTAGTAGGCAGAAATAGATGTGATTGGCTACACATGATTAGGGGCATGCACTTTGCTTTAAAACAAATAAAACAAACAAAACAAGAAAAAAGGGGGAAAATCAATAAAAAAATATACCACCATTATTTTTATATCTTTCAAGTGTTTTGGTTTTATAGAGTCACCTATTAAGTTGAAAACATCCTCATGTCACACTGAGTAATAGGCAGTATGACGATGTTAGGAAGAGTTGGTGTTTAGTTGTAGTTTCCAAGTTTAGAAAAGAAGACAGTATATGCTGTAGGTCAGTATCAAGGAGATCAGACCGAGTCAAGAGCAAAACACTAGAAAAGACTGGAGAAATTGTAGATTCGACTTACAGTGTTCTCTGTAGGTATAAATCAAGATATGTAAATGAAAATCCTGGCAGAAGAGTAGATTAGGCTCTCAAAGATTGTATAAAGAACAGAACAAGGTGGAGACGGAAGAAAATAGTAAAATTCAGGAAAGGGTAAAGAAGAGGAGTTTTTCTTAGAAACATGAAGTTGAGGAGCTGGGACCCCATCATCAAGAGGCAGAGCCAATGACTAATATGAGTGGGAGCCTTTATTTCTCTAAGGAAAGGAACTGAGTTCAAAGGGGTAAGAAAGCAGAAGTATTTAAGTTATGAGTGACTGGTGAATGTTCTATCACTCCCTGGCAAGTTCACTTAGTGAATTCTTATCACCAAACCACATGGTAGGAGTTACCAGAAATAGGGCTCGGGGAAATCACCTTCAATATTTGTAGGCATGGTTTGTAGTGGATATGGCTTTAATAGCCACAAGCTGAAGAGTGAGAAATATGTCATATACCTATGCCTTCTTCTTATAAACTCAAATTAGGTTCTGAGAACCCAATCAACTGGGAGAATTGAGTCTTTGTTGACTTTGGAGATTCTCTTTCTTCCTGTCAAGGTCATGGATAAATTCTAGAAGGTTAATCTGCATGAAAGCCTCAGAGGCTGTTCATGTACTTTGTTCTCACTGATTATTACTAAAATGTCCAATGACCAAGTCTTCACGGTACCCTGGGTTTCTGGGACTCTTTTGTTTCTGTGTTATGTTTTGGGTACAAAAAACCTTTATGGAAAGTGGGAGATCTGGAGATGCTAGGAGATGCTTCCTCAGGCTCTGCTTACAGCCATTGAAATCCTACCACTCCCCCTGGGGTATGGTAATGAAAATGGAGAAAAATCCTCTTTTTTTTTTTGCCTTTTAGAGTCCTGCCTATCCACCCTCTACCAAAGTCAATTCTTCTCCATGATATCAAGCATAATCTCTTCAAATGTGTTTGAACACTTAAAAAGCTGTAACACGGAGTTAACTTCAAGTGAGTTCTGTTTTCTGCTCTACAAAAATCTTTATGGTAAGAACATTCAAATGGCACAACAATTTGCTTAGAAATAAGGGAAGGAAAAAATGGAGGTCAGTCACATATACATAACTCAACAATTTAGCTAGTCACTTTGTACCACTAGAAAACCTTTGTGTCCTCTCAAAGAACACTTGTTTCCCATTCCTGTGTGACCACATGCCATTATCACAGTCACCATGTCTACCACCACCAGAAAGCTGAAACATGTACACGTCATCCTGTATGGAGATGTTACCCCATAGTGTGACATGTACACAAAACAGTGCCTGTCGACATCTCAAGAGCTAGGAAGGTGAGCTTGGGTGCCAGGATAATGTTTGACGACCCCTTTCAGGAGCTCACTTTTCTTAATCTTCCTTCTCCCACCACCAGTTCCATCCCACCCAGGGTTTCAGTCTTAGAAGGGTTCTAGGGCCCCACTTATTCTCACTGGTGTTTGTCCTAAACGTAAGCACATCTGACCTAAATGCAGTTATATAAAGCTTATATTTATTACTGGCAATTACAGCATTGAATCTTATGTCCACCAATACAATGTCATCTTCCTGATCATCCCTTTTCTTCCGCCATACCTGTATCAAGATCTCCTGCTGATGTTTTCCTAGATTAAGTTAGTTTGGCCTCTTTATCTCACCCATTTGAGGATCAGACTTTCAAGGGTGAGAGAAGAATGAGAAGTTACGGTGCATAATTGCCTAGGAGCAGAGTGGTCTCGCTCTAGCTTACCTGAAAATGTCACTTGCTCAAAACAGTATTATGGCTTTATTCCATCAGTATCAGCTGAGTGTTGTTTTCTTGGGTGGGTGTGGTTCACCCTGACATGTTCTTCTTTCCCACAAAGAGTTGTGTATGCTTGCAAAAACTCCTTGCAGTTGCTCTTGGGGGTGTTTCCTCTTTGAGAAGGGCAGGAAAAGAGAGAATATCTTGTTTCCTGACCAAGTGGGAAGGCTGATCACGCGAGGACCCAGCTTCTCAGGTCTGAAGGGAGAGTGCAGAGGGTTTTAAGAATGTCTTTCACACCACTGTGCTTGGTGCCAGAGGGCAAATATCAAAAAATCAGCCAAGGTGATTTACAAGGACAAGGTATTTGGGTGTGTCTGACTGTAAAGATTAAGGCTAGTGCTCTTAAGAAAAGAATTTGGAGTTGAGGAACCAAGTCAAACGAGGTTAGAATATGGACAGAATAGTGTGATTGGGTGGATCAGAACAATTCTAGAGATGTTGGTTAATGGTCAAGTCTAGATACTTAGATATTTCCCAGTTTCCACAGTAATGCGGATGAAGGCACCAATCCCCATTTAAAAAATTTTTATCATAAAAAAGAAAAAAAAAGCCCAGGAATAAGAATGCTCTAGATACACTCAGTGCTGATGACATAATTTGGAGTTAAAATAGAGAGTATAAATCATTTGGAGGGCTTCCCTAGTGGTGCAGTGGTTAAGAATCCACCTGCCAAGGGTCGGCGGAATCCGTCAAGCCCTGGTCCAGGAAGATCCCACATACCACGGAGCAATTAAGCCCCTGCGCCACAGGAACTGATCCTGTGCTCTAGAGTCCGCGAGCCACAACTACTAAGCCCTTGTGCCACGACAGCTGAAGCCTGCGCGCCTAGAGCCCATGCTCCACAACAAGAGAAGCCACTGCAATGAGAAGCCTGCGCACCGCAACAAAGAGTAGCCCCCGCTCGCAGCAACTTAGAGAAAGCCCGCATGCAGCAACGAAGACCCAATACAGCCAAAAACAAATAAATAAAAATTTAAAAACAAATTTGGATGCCCATGAAGCTATAAGTTCCTCGATGGGACATGTCAAAGAGGAAGGGTGATCAGACTGGTAAATATCAGTCTTGAGGCTTGCTGTCTCATGTGTGCGTCTAACACTGACCCCCGCCACAAGAGGCCACAAGAAACACTCATTTAGGCTTTGAATGGCATTCAGTGGATAATATCAAGTTTTCTAAATGAAGTGGCCTATGTAAGCACCTTCGTGTCAGGTGCAAATAGATAATCAATATTCTTATATTAAGTACAATAATGTATCAGGGGATATCCATAGCAGCTGCCCAAGGCCCAATTAGGAGAAAACGAGTTTGGGGACTTTAGTTCATTCAAAGCGATTTTTGTGGTTAAAAAATCTAATCCCTAAAAGGATTTATGAAGACAAAATTATGGAGTCAATTATTCAAGAACCAGGGAGCCACAGTATATACTATTCCTGTCTTCCTTACCAGACTTTGAACTTCTTAAGGGTCTGGAATATATATATTGCATCTTCCATGCCTGGAATGTAGAATGTACTAAATAAGTGTTTCTAGAATAAATGTACGATTTCTTTTTCACTTCGCTTATTGCAGTAATGTTCTCCATTTTTCTCCATTTCCCCCTATTTCCCAAGCACCTTTTGCCCCTTGGCCTAGATATTGAATATGTTTCATCATATTTTAAATAGACCTAGTCAGAGGTTCCCATGATAATCTCTGCCACAAGCATGTTGGCCAAGGTGCCAGGGCATCAGGAGGCGTGCCAGCACATTGCATAAGTGCCTGGATCATGTAATCAGATACTGTGACATGGAACAAAGTGAGCAGGGGAAGCCAAAGAAGTAAGACAGAGTGAAAGGGGAAAGGAGAAAACCAGAGAACTGCTACGACAATGCACTAGAAGCAGGGGAGGCTGTCGGATTCTTCTGCAGCCATGCTGTCAGAGAGTTTACTGATAGAGAAAGGTTGAAATAAAATCCAGAATCTAAGTGTGAGAAGAGTTATTAGACCACTCGATCGAAGATCAAAGACAAGAAATAGACATTTCCTTTTGTGGCACAGAGCTTGTGATCGCCCTAGTATAGCTGGGACACACAAAGCTATGGTAGAGGCCGGGATCACTCACTAATACTGTTTGTACTTCATTTTTCTCTGAAATTTATTACAGATTTTGTTCCAAGGGATTATAGAAGAAATAAGAAAAGTTTTAGAATGTATTTGAATGCAATCTATGAAATGTCATTTGTTTTAAAAATCTGAAAGGAAAGGGATTTCACTTCATAGCGCATTTTCCTCATTTTAGGCACTATCGTTTTCTGCTTACCCTCAAGTGATTGTTTTCTAATACTCTTGCATATTTGGCAAAAAATTGATAAACAATACACTGTAATTTTATATACAGTAAAGATTAGAAAATGATTGTGGTAAGGGGTGCCTGGTGAAGACACTAACATCTCTACATGTTCCTGTAAAAGAGCCTTGAGGTGATATTTTTTCAAATCATCTTGTTCAAACTTTGCTCTCAGGAACCTTAATGTCACCACTTACCTGTACCCAAGATTTTCTAAATAGTTTTAACATTACAGAAAGAAATGTTCTGGGAGCAGGTGTGTAAGAGATGTCTGGATGTCAGATAATTTAGGATCTGAGCTCATTCTGTTTATTTACAGCTTGATAACTCTAGGGAGGAAATGTATTCCCTTTTTATTTACAGGATCTCCCAGGTGAAAGACAATTGTTCTTAGGTCATTCTCCCAGCTCTTTCAATCAAAGTTCTTGGACTTAAAACTGATTTTTTTTCCCCAAAGCTGTATATATCTTGGAGGAGGTAGATGATTTTGGAGAAGAAGGTACAAGATAGAAAAAAGGGTACACAGGCTATGAAGTGATTTGACATGCTATTTCTTGTAAAAGTCCTTAAGGAATCTTCACTTGCATGATCAGCTTCCCCAAACTGAATGAATACTAACTTTACACTGAATTAATACTCATAAAGTAGTTATAAAAAAAACCATAGAATATTGTTTATGAGGCACTGTTGGTTCTATTTCTTATTCTACTATAAGTAGATAAACATTTTTCTTTCTTAGACTCTTACATAAACTAAGAATATAAGTGTAATTCTGGCAGGTAGCATAAAGTGACATTTCCTTGGAAAAATATTTAAACCATAGCATTCATACTGTCTTTTCATACTTTTTATTTTTTAAAACTAATATTTTGGGGTTTTTATTGTGTTAAAGATGAGCATGTTCCTTAAATGTAATTAGGGAAATACTTAAAAATGAAAAACATATATATCTATTATTTGTTCCACTAACTAAAGGTGACCACTCTAAAGGTTTTGTATATTTTCTTCCAATGAAAAGCCTATTTCTTAAGAGTAGCACTTACTGATGATCAGTTATTGTAAAGTATCAGAAAATTAAGAAATCCAGTGTTATTAATTAGGATTTGAAAGAAATGATAGAAATAAAATAGTCATACTTAACTAAATTTATCATGACAACTTAGTTCTCATTCATTTAGGCTTTGCATCTATTGGATTCATTTTTTTCTTCTGATTGGAGTATTTTCTGATGTTCTAAATATCTATTATTATGGTTCATTTTGACCACTATTCCTAGATATTATCATAGCAAATATCTATAGAGCATAGTAAAACAAAACAAAACAAGACAAAAACAAAAACAAAAACCACCCTTGATTCTGATTTCAGGCCCTTCACACATCTCAATTTCAAAGTTATATAGTGATAAGTCCAAGGCCAAATTTAGAATCCATGTAACCCACAATCTAACCTTCAGGGGCCCAGGATTCATAGCTCTTGCTCAGAGCTGAGGAAGAGTGGTCCTTGGTTTTAAAAGAAGGTGGGTTGGGGCAGCTGAGTATTGGGAAATCACCCAAGTGACAGTGTTTGGAAAACATAGATTCATGGGTGATCCATTAAAAATTCATTTCCTGTTCCAGAACTGTAGTTGTAAGGGTAAAGACAATAACAGACAACCAACATAAGGAAGGATGTTATTATCAAAGTAGATTTTGACACCTGACGAGTGGCTATTCTAATAGCAATGGTAATGAGCAATGTCTGGCTAATATATAGGATAGTTTCCTCATCTCATAGATTACCTGCACTATAGTGTTCTTTTCAAAGGAGACGTCATGAGGCTTAAGTGAGATGGTTAATGAGTTAGTTCTGTGACTGCTAAGTAGCTTTAAGGTGGGGTGTAGCAGCAGGGGCAGGAGTGGTAAAAGAGTGGTTATAAACTGCACATTGAAGGAACATCAGTCAAAAGTTATACCTTGAGACCTAAACTCAGTGTAGTATAGAGACCAGGAGTTAGTGATGGAGCTGTTCACTCATAGCTGTGGAACCTTGAGGAAGACATTTAAGTTTCCTCCTCTGTCATATGTGACTTGAGTTTGCACTATTAATATGCATTCACCATGAATAAATTGCTTTATGTATATGTGTCCGCCAGTCTGGATTTTATGGTCACAAGTCATCAGAAGAGTTTTTCTTAAAATTCAGCCTTACTGTGCAAAGTGCAAACATAAGAAGTCACTAAGAATGGCTTGACATTGGAGAGAATTCTGAGATCCAAGAGGAGAGATCGTTTAGCTTGATCTTAAAACTAAACTTTAAAATTGCTTGATTGTGCAATAGGAAATCCTTATACATGAGGGAGACTCACTGTGCAGGATTCTGATAGAACAGATGATCAGGTTTCAATCAAAGTATTGATTGATAATTGATATTATCAATAATTGATATTCCCTTAAAGTATTGGTAAATCCATGTATTCAAAAATATTATTGAGCATCCACTATGTTCTAGACATAGTGACGACTATGAAGCCACAATCACTTCCTTCCAGAGGCTTCTAATTTAGTGGATAATGATAATTAATAACACAAAACAGCATTCATTAATTTTCAAATGAGTGTCACTGACAGTAAATTCTCCAGGAGTTCATCAGAAGAAACAATCTCTTTGAATAGAGGGGCTCATAAAGTTTCTCTGCTTCCTGACAGTATTTTGTCCAGCCTCATGGGAAGCGAAATGTTCAGCTAAATGTAATTCTTCCCCAAGGAAAACCAGCTGGTGTTTATATAGAATTCCTTTTGGCTTTATTATTGCCATAAGCAACTTCTTCTTTATTTGTGTTTTATAGCATGGCTGGGAGCAGCAACAAACAAATGAAGAATAAGTAATATTCCCTGAACATATTTCATTTGTGTCTTTTAAAAACATATTTTTTAGGCCATGATGCAAAATTACTAGAAGTTTCTATTACCTGACTAAATGTGAAAAATTTTCTTGAAAAGGAAACTCTTACATCTCATAAGAAGTACAGAAAAACATCAAGCCTACTGGCAAACTAAATAATGTGAAGGTTTATCTAGGACCTAGGTTCTTGGTGAAAGAAAAACGAAGTTGCTTTGATAATACGTCTTGATCATTCTCTTACATTGCAGTTGTATAAATACATTAAAAAAAATTTTTAAGCCACCAGAACAGATAACCTAACTGTCCTTCCTGAGGGAAACCATGATAGAAAAGCATATGTATCGTGCTGTTTGTAAGGTAGTTATTCAAAGGACTGCAAAAGAAAGTTTGTGAATTCATAGAATGATGAATGGAAAGTTAGATGATGGCAGTAATGTTCATTGACTCCATGAAATCATTCAGAGGCCTACACTGAGATACCTCACATAATGTAGGGATATAATATCTTTTCTAATTTTTATGTACCATATCTAAATGCTTCTTCTTATAGTTTCTAGAGGATATCTAAGTGTTGATCAGTGATTCAAGACAAGTGACACAAGTGTTGATACTCTCCTCAGGATATTTGCAAGCTCCTTACAGATTAGATTGCTGTGCAAGTTACTGATTTTCTCCAGTTTCTTCCTGTGAAGTTGGGAATGAAATCCTGATCATGGGAAAGGAGGAAGGGGATCTAGAAATCTGATTTAGTTGTATGGTCTGGAAAGATTTTCAAAGATGGGGAAGGGAGGCTGGGTTTAGGTAGGAGAAAAGGAAGATGGAGTGTCACTGGTCACATACACCTTTTGTTCTTAGGGCTTCTATAATGCTCATTGGAGCGTGGGAAGGTTTGCTAATATCATTGGGTGAGCTCAGCTAGTTCACTCATAGAGCCAGTGCTGACATGGCTCAAAAATGTAAAGTGGGTGACTTTTGTCCTCAGAGTATGGCAAGCCTACCCTTTAATGGCTCTTGTCACCTTGGTAGCACACTAATCTCTCAATTGCCTATTCTGGTCCCCAGGAACACGTATTCTTACATGGCTCATTGAACTAATTTGTGCAGTAAATTTTCATGGAAAGCTTTCAGTGTGACAGGCTCTGTGCTAAACAAGGGTAAACTCACTAATGCTGGCAAAAAAAACTGAACCAAACCTCCAAGGGAATTTGTATTACAATGTGACAAACCCCTAGGTGACATTAAGGCAATGGAATAGAATTCTCATTTGAGGTATCATCAAGAAGAGTAGAGTTGACATTTTTAGGTTCAGTGATTTATATCATCTCTCTGATCCTACAGATTTCTTAACACTATAGCATACTATTGTGAAATAGATCTACAGTGTCTTCTGGCTCGTGGATTGGCATGCGTACAAAACCAACATACAGTTCATAACTGTTTTTTCCTGGTGACCCCAGACCTTGGTCTTTGTGACTTTAATCTAATCTCTGACTTAGGGTCAAACTCCCAGCATTTACATAACCATTTATTTTGTATGAGTCCTCCATGTTTCCCTTTGTTTTCATCAAGGCCTTTAGGACTGAAGATCCAAAATTATTTGCTGTCCAAATGGCAAAATGGTGATAAACATTGAAGCTGGGGGATGGTCATACAAGGTCGTTATACCCTTATTTCCACTTTTGAAAAGTTCAAAAGAAAGTCAAAAGACAAAGAAAACCATAATAGAAGTGATTTTCAGATATTGTGTATGAGAACCAGATGAGTATGAAATTGATGTTTAACTTTACAGGAAGACAGAAGTTTAGAGAAAGACTCACAGGCCTAACTGTGCTACCTCTGTCCATCAAAAACCTCAAGGATTTTCTGCTTTAAGAAGTTGTGTGCAATCAAGTCTTTATATGAAAGACTGTCAGTCTCTAATCATTTCTAAGTTTCCTTGATGGAGTGGTGTCATATAAATCTTGGTCAACAGGCCTTGGAATCTTAACTGCTAAATTCACCAGTTTCTATGTTGTGGTCATTGTTGTTAACTTACATTTAAAATTCTACAGGTCTGCATTTCTTTTTTAACATATCACTAACGTTAGGGACCAGATGTTTCCTCTAGATCAGGGTAGGGCTTCTTAGTTGCTTCCCTTGTTTTTCTTATAATATACATCTTCCACGAGGTTGTTTTAGAGACATTACAGTGTAGAGTCCTTGAGCTGGAAGCTTGGAATAGTGTCTCAGGGACAAGGAAGGAAGCTCTAAGAGAAAAATATGGTGGAAAAGGAAGCAAGCACAGTGTATGGATATACCAGATGAAGCTAAAAAAAAAAAAAAAATTCTCACAACTTGTTGAACTGTGATCTTAATGTAGAAGGAAAAAATACCTTACGGGGAAACATTCCAATCTGCTTTCTTAGGTTATTTTAATATTCAGATAAACTTTTAATAATTTTCTTTTAGAATATGACTATTTCCATGGCTTAATGTTCTCATTGTATCATTAAATTTTATATTATATATCATTTAGCGGGAAAACAAAATACTGGCAATGTCATTCACTATGCTTCTTTTGATGTAACTTTTGTTCCATGTGATCAAATAGAATATATGCACCATCAAAAGGCATTCAGGATTATACTGGCTGCTACAAAAACCAAGTTCCTCAGGTCCTGTAAGTTATTATCTTTCTGTTGCATTTTACAGTTGATAAAATTAACATTTAGAGAGGGTAAGTAGCCTATGCTCACACATCTCAAAGTGGGAGAATCGTACTCCCATTATAAGCACTCCCAGATCTCCTGATTCAGAACTGTTTAATTTTCAAGGGATCCCATTAGTGAAAAGCACTTTTGTTTCCTTTGACAATAAAAGAAACATAGCCTTTAAAAATATATATTCCAGGTTTTTTCCCTCAGCTTTTCAAAAGTCTTCTACAGAAGATGTAAATGAATCTCAACCAGGTTGTCATTTGATTTTCAAATGTGTTGAATGGTTGAGTGCTGAATTTTATCTTATCTCATTAGATAAAATTCAGTGGTGGTTACATAATGTTTTTACCTTAAAAACTACATTATTTCTTAAGAACCTATTCGATTTAGAAACAGGATATTTCCAAAAGAAAAAAATGACAAGACAGTATCTTTTTTTTTCTTCTTTAAAGTAGGTCTCATTGAAACTGTGATGAGGAACCATGTCACTAGGGAAAAAGAGTCATTAAATTTTGTTTGTTTTGCATACATGCCAATTCACAACTCAGAGGAAACTGGATTTATTTTGCTATCAAGTAACTTTATAGACATATACACAGTATATAAACAGATTCTTACAACGCCTTTAAATATTCAAATATCTCTTTTGAAATGCATTTTAATAGGTGATAAATGAATTCAGGAGACCTATCTAGACTTCATTTTTAACCCCCAAACTGTACACAAGCTGATCATTTGAAGCACCATCTGAGTGTCGAGAAAGAAGAATGATTTTTCCAAGGTCCAAGACCTCATTGAAAATATCCCACTCAGAAATCTGGGAAACCCTATTTGCCAATGGCATGAGGCTAAGCAAAGCATAAGATAAAGCTGAGATCAATATTCCAGGCAAAGCACCTATGAACACTACATCCAGTGATGAAGCTTAAAGTTAAAATCAGAAGTATTCAGAGCTGGATGAGAGAATGTCATGAACACAGACTGGAAATGAGCAATGTCATGAACGCAGACTGGAAATGAGCAAACAGACTGGAAATGAGCAATGTCGAACACAGGTTGGAAAGGAGCCAACAGGTCTGAGTTTCACAGGCTGTCTGAGCTGAGCAGCAGAGTTCAGGTGCCAGTGATGCAGACTAATTTCTCCCATGTTCTGAATGGAAATCTATGCTAGTGATTAGATGCAGTGATTTAGCAAAATTCTCTTTGCTGGGCTTCCCTGGTGGCACAGTGGTTGAGAGTCCGCCTGGTGATGCAGGGGACGCGGGTTCGTGCCCCGGTCCGGGAAGATCCCACATGGCACGGAGCGGCTGGGCCCGTGGGCCATGGCTGCTGGGCCTGCGCGTCCGGAGCCTGTGCTCCGCAGTGCAAGAGGCCACAGCAGTGAGAGGCCCGCGTACCACACACACACACAGAAAAATTCTCTTTGCTTTCTGCTGGGCTCTTTTTCCATCAGAAATAATAACCTATGTTCTCAATGAAGGCCTCAGACCTCCTAACTATCCCCCCACCTCCACCCCACACACAAATCAGGCTATTTAAACTGGAAGTAAAAGGAAAGAAATTACATTATTGCGTGTTCAACAATTTCTTAGCAGCTGCCTGCTGGAAGGTTTGTGGCAGTTACATCAGGCATATCACATAAAGTTTATATTCAATAACTTGTAGTGTCTTCAGTCACTGAAAAATGCATGGTAGGTCCCCACTGAGTGTATTGCCACTCTCTGTGCTAGCTGTTGAAATATTATTTAGGGGAACATTAAAGAAAAAATATTCTCAGGTTTCAGAGTCATGTTGTGTCTCAGAACAAAAAGTCACCCAAGGAAAAGTTGCAGGGGTCCAGGGTTAAAAAACATACTAGTGATTCACATCCAATGCACAGCAGAATGAGCCATCATGGGAATGATACATTTAGAAAACTGATAGGATCGCAAAAAAATGGTTCCACAGTTCCATGGCTACAGGGGATCCATTTAGTTTTCAGACCTTTGACCTTTGCTCAAACGATGACCTAGTTAGTCTTCTATGCTTTGGCCTTTATATTTTGTCTCTTTCGACTAACAGCCATGTAGTAAATCTACAGTCATTCCATAAAGTTTCCCATTTATATCTGTGCACTTTCAAATATAATTTGATATGGCCTCCGTTCCAGCAGAATGATCACTGCTTCATTATGCCATTTTAACCACGATCAGCAATTGTAGACAACAGTGTCCTTTGAGTACTGTGTATAAGTTAGTCAATCTATCTATTTGTACTTGAAAAGGCAAAAATAAAACAAAGCAAATAACTTCTAGAAAAAAAGCAAAATAAAAACCTCATCAGAGATACATGAAATAAAGAACAGAAAGCTGTTATTGGTGTCATATACCCTTAAAGGTATCTTATCTACAAATGAACAGGCAAAAGTTAAAACTGAATTTAGCTCACGTCTTTCAGGAATGTATTACTGGAGTGCCAAAATTCGATAATAAACAAGTATGATCAGCAAACATACAGGCTTTCATTATCATCTAATAAAAGAGACTATTGTGATATGTTATGTAATTTTTAAACAGTTACTTGAACTTTACCTCATACAAAAATACAAAAACATTCTCTTATATAATATTATTATTAGGTCTTTAGGCTTTATGGCAAAACTGTTTCTTGTACCCTTATAGTTATGACTGATTTCTGGCTACTTGTTGAGTCTCCAGCTGAATCATGGACAGGACCAGTGATGTGACCTGAACTCAGTAATAAGGTACATAAACTTGACCTGGCTATCCCTTATCTCCCTCTAGTAGTAAGTTGTTATAAACTATTTACTAAAATAAAAATACTCTTTACATGTATGTAGGTGATACTCAGGAAATGGTGTGGCAAAGAATATTCAATTTATATGCTTAGAGTTCTAAGGTAAAAAACAGAAATTTGGTACTTGAATGCCAGTATGTGATTAAGGAAATAGAATATCATGGAGAGTAATGGATCGCAAAATTTAGCATAATAATAACAGCAATATCAGGGCAAAAGGTAGTACAGGCATCTTGAATATCATTCTAATGTTCTTTATTACTCTCCTGAGATACTTATAATTTTCAAGGAGAATAATGGGAGTTAAAAATAGCAAAGCAAAAAAAAAAAAAAAAAGGAAAGCAAAGGGAATGTATGAGCCAAGATAATACAGAGATTAAATTCTACCAACTTCTTTCATAAATCTTTGTTATCTTCACAGTCCCTGAATGGATACTTTGGCCAAGCATTGAACTGCTTCTGTGATCAGCAAACATACAGACTTTCTTTTCCTTTTTTTCCCCATTTAAAAATTATCTCCTACTTCTTGAGTTGGCAGAACGTCAGGCAAATTGATTGCCCGTCTATTTTCTGTACACATCCCACATCTTTAAGGACCTCAGAATTTTTCTTAACATTGTGTGCCCTACCTAGAAGCCCTTTTTTCCGCCTTTTCCACTTGTTCAAATCCTACTCATTTTCCAAAGCTTAACATAATAACGTGCTATCTCTGCATTTCCTTATCTCTCTCTGAGGTCTCAAAGCAAGTTAGCTATGCATATCCTATGATTGTAAAACTAGCTACCTATCTATTACTGTAAAGCAGTTTTTCCAACCACTGAGTTAAAATATTCATGGATTAACAATGATAAAGATGGTAAATGTGTCCATTTCTATTTCAATTTTAAAATCAATTTGAAATATAACTGCTTAAAAGAGGAAAAAAAACCAGTTTGAGGTCTCAAACACTGTCAAATGAATACCCATTCAGTTTATCAAAACTGAACAATGCCAGCTGAAAGGAAGAGCTTTAAACTCTATTCAGTTTTAAACTACCATTATTCTTATTTTTAAAACTATTTTATAAATCATTGATTAAAGATATTGAGAGACCTAAGGGTATTGAAAATCAGAGGTGAAAGTAGAAGTAAGGAAGTTTGTATATCTGCAAATTTGCACCAACACCATCTTTATCAGGTTTGAAAAGTGCATTCAGGCAATTCACATTTCGATAAAGAAGAAAGAGTCGTGTCTGGAAATTCAAGATCAGTAACCAAAGAAAATATATGTGTCACATATATTTAATCTTTTACTTGTTAGGTACAAAAGCAAGACACATCCAAATAGTGTTATTGATGTAGAAGTGTTTTCATAAAGCAGCCTCTAACCTTCTTTCTTATCTCATAATTAAGAAATTAAATAATTAATAGAAATATAAAAAATAGTATGATATAGTTTAAAAGTATGAAATACAAAAAGTCAAATATAAATTAAGGAAACGTTTTTGTCCATATTTGATGACAAAAAAATTGTTAAATTTCAGGTCATCTTTCACTATATATTTTGTACTGAAACACAATACATTAAAACTTTAGTTTATGCATTAACAAATTAAACTTCTTATTACTTAATTATTTGGAGGTAAAATTTCCTTTCTTAGTAGGAAAAATCAAATTTAGTTTTCTATTATGGCTATATTAAAGAATACACAATCCTTAATAATTTCCTAATATAATTAGAAATCTGACTCTTCATATCATTAAAAATGAATAAAATTTTTTAACATGACAGGCTATAGATATAACTATGAAAATGGGTCACAGGTCTGAAAAGGTTTGGAAATGTTAGTTGATAAAAATAATTAAAAACTGAATATAATAAATTAATACTTTATATTCACTTAGAAATGTGATATATAAATAAATCAATAGATGAATAAATACATGAATTAGAAGGAGGAGGGAAGAGCAAGATTTGTTAGAGAAGAAATTGATTGTAAAACCAGACAGACCTGGTTTGAATTTTTAAAACTGCCACTTATGAGCTATAGGTCCTTAGGAAAGATATCCTACCAAAAGTCTTTGAGCACAAGTTAATTATAAAGATAATAGACATGGCAGTTCCAGTAATATACCTACCTATGCAGTAGTCCTTATGCAAAGTTTTTATCCCATTCTTTTCTTGCTCTACTTTTGAGTGTAGTTTCAGCCTGCATGTGGTATACATGTGGCTTCAACCTGTGTTGAAATGTTCAGGAGAAAGACACAAATCCTAGAAGTTAGTATTTCTTCCCAGCTTTCTTTTGTGTAATCCTCATTTATCCAAATTCAATTGCATTTTTTCCCACTGTTCTTTGATATCATCCATTACTTTCCTAGATGAGATGGAGGACTAAAAGACTAAGACTAATCTTTTAGTCCTCCATCTCATCTACCTTTTATAATACATTGTACCAAACGTTAAAAAAAATTTATAAAATTCAATCTAATAAACAATAATCATTCATCTAATTAAGGGAGGGAATTAGATATTATCACCTAGATATTTTTCATAAGCTCAGATAATCTTCTTCTCATGCCTAAACCTCAAAGTCAGCAGCACCATTCTAGTTTCTTCTGTTATATTTGGCTGGAGAGATCTGTGGATTGGCCAAGAGATTGTAGAAGTCTCAGTTCTCTCTGTTCTCCTCCATTATTTCCCACAAACATATCTGAGAATGCTGTTCTAAAAAGAGGAAATGGATTGAAATTACATTTAAATGTTGACTATCAAATAACAAAATATATCTATAATGACTGGAATTTTAGGATCAAAAGTTTCATTAGAATAAGAACGTATGTCTTAAAATGATGCAGTATGAGAGACTCTACGGCTGGCTTTCACGTAGTCATCTGCCATGTTTTGAGAGGATCACATATAGCTAGGACCTGAAGGCAGCCTCTAGTAGCTGTGGACAACACCTAGCCAACAGTAAGCAAGGAAGCAGGAATCTCAGTCCTACAACCACAAGGAACTCACTTTTTCCAGCAAACATACGAGTGTAGAAGATGACCTCAAGCCTCAAATGAGAAAGTAGCCCAGCAGAAACTGTGTGAAACTGTGAGAAGAGAGTTCAGCCACTCTATGCTCGAACTACATACAGAACTGTGAGATAATAAATGGGTGTTGCTTTAAGCCACTAAGTTTGTTATGAAGCAATATAAAATTAATATGATAGGGGTTTTTTTTTGTTGTTGTTGTTGCATTAATTCCCATTGTTTCTTATATTGAAACAAATAACCTGAAAGCTATTTCTGGGACTAAAGACTTTCCATTCCCCACAGAAATTCTTTCATGGAATTAAGGGTTCCATGTTAAATCTTAAACATTTTAGTTGCAGGTTAATGCCATAAATAAATATATAAAAATAGTTTATTCAACTAGTCAGCAAATATTTCTGGTATGCCTTCTACATGTTGGGTACTCTTCTAAGCAATGTGGAATATGGCAGTGAACAAGAGAGTGAAAATTCCCTGGCCCCAAGGACTTTACATCTTCATATAATATATATTAAAGATTTTAAAAATACCAAAGAAAGATATGATAAAATCAAGTAGCATAATAAATGCAACAAAGTGGAGTTAGAAGATAAGAGTATGATGAGAGATTGCTGTTTTAAATACATTGGACACTAGAGAGAGAACATTTGAGCAGAGAAGCTGAATAAAGAGGGGGAACAGAACCAACACACAAATATCTGGGAGAAGAGGGTTTCAGGTCAAGGGAACAGCCGGTGGAAGGTCCAGAGGCAGGATGTGTTTTGACGTGTTCCAGAAAGGCCAGAGTGGTGTGAGCAGAGTGAATGAAGTAGAACATAGTAAGAGATAAAGGTGGAGGAGAAGTCAATGGCCAGCCATGTGAGGTCTTTTAGATTCTGAACCTTTGAAGGTATTTTCTACTTCTGAACCTTTTGTTAGAACTCTTTGACGACACTGTCCATTTTAATGTATATCTCTTTTAAAGATCTAGTAATCAAGTTATCTTAAAATTTGGTTCATGAAGAAATTTGATGCCTTCTGAAGGACTGCTAAGTTTTCTTTTATGATGAGAGTTTTAAAACACATAACAGTACCCTTGTGGTCATGGCTGCCAGGAGACACCAAGCTTGGGCTTGAGTGAACGAATGTTCCTCAGCTAAGGTTTTGGGTAAACTCATCTCCGCTCCTTCACGATTTTTTTTATTTGTCTCACATCTTCATTAATTTTCTGTCATTTATTGTTGCTTTAAATACCTTTTGGAAATAGGTATAATACAAAAAAGACCAAACCTGCCAATCAGAGGTCTTTCTATCTAAAACTATGATTCATATGACATCCATTTATTAAACAATTGGTTAGTATTTAGAGACTATGGATTAAATTAAATGAATAAGCCCTCAATTCCATCAAAGAGATAAATTTGTATGCTAAGTATAATAAAATAAGTTTTAAACTTACAGGGAATTAAAGTCTCATATAACACTCTGGGAGGTCAGTTCATGAAGAGCTTTTGTTGGCTAAGGGGAATTGAAGAAGAAATCACAGAGAGGAGGAGCTTGAAGGAAGACTCCTGCTGATTATGGTGAGACTCATTATACACTGAACAGTACTAACTGGTGTCATTCACATTGTATACGTGATATATATATAAATGTGATGTATTATATATGATATAATATATGTACATATATAATGGCAATTTTCTTGTAGGGTACTTCAAAGTATTTTGAAGAAGTGTTCCTTTCATTTGCACAAAGTAACCACATAGGCCAATAGTAGCACAAACAGTAATTTTTAAACATGAAGGTATCCATTAATTCCAGTTCAATTTGTCTGGGATGAAGAATGAACATGTTATGTTTTTTAAAGCTTTCAGTGTCCACACCATGTTAAGGATCATTGAATTTGGAGAGTAACATTTAGGTAGAGAATTGAAAATTCTAGATAGAGGAAATATTTAAAGCAGTGGAAAATGCAAGAAAAAATGCAGAGAATATTTCATTGAAGAATAGACTTCATGCAGGAATAGGAATAATAGTTGAGAAACTTCTGTACTGGTCTAAGGAGTTTAAAGTTCACTCTCTAGGAAATGGGTACTATTAATGTTTTATTTTAAATAAATAAATCATAAAATCAAATTTGGGTTTTAGAAAGATTACCCTGAAAGCAGTGAGAAGGATAAATGAGAGGGGAGTATTTCTGCATGCAGAAAAATCAATCAGGAGACCATGGTAATGGTTAAAGGTAGGTGGTGATTGAAACCTGACTTAGGTAGAGGCAGTGAAAACAAAACACAGGAGACAAATAGAAAATATATGGCGAGGTTAGAGTTGTTAGGAATTGGAAGATGATTGGGTGTATGGGGAACGGTTTTAGGCTGGGTAACAGGAGGTATGGTGATGTAATTTTACAGAGATGAAGAACACAGATGTAGAGGTAGGAAAGGGGAGATGTGTTTACGGCAGCAGGGTAGAGATGTGCACGGAAGGTTGATGTGCAGTTACATCACAGTGAGTCAATCAAAACACGGTGTTTAAGAGCTTAAGACCTGGAGCCATGGAGATCTGGGCCCAAATCTGGCTACTCGGAGCACTGTAACAGTGAAGTAAGTTATTTAACTTTACTAAACTTTCATTTAAATGTGTAAAATGGTAAATATTAGTTTTATATCCAGAATTTTTAAAAAAGTGAGTTAATAGAGACACTTTACTAGTGTATAGAGAATTCTCAAAACTGCTAAGTAAATTTACTATTAGGGTAGAATTTAAGGGTAAAAAATAAAGTTGGGGATTAACTGTGCAGAGGTGCTAAATCGAGCCCATAGAGTAGCATACATTGCCCAGGAAGAGAAGGTACAGGAAGAAAAGAGAATGGATAAGACTAGAACATAGAAGATACCTATTTTGAGAATGCAGATAGACCAAGGGGAACACAAAAATGGACAGGGAAAGGACAATCAAGAACATGGTATGAAGAATTTATGCAGAAACAGAGGAATCCTATTTGAAGTGTGATCTAAGGGCTGGAAATCTTGGTTCTAGAGCTTTGTTAGTACATTTTGATTGGTCTCAGTATCCTTCTACTTAATCTTCCCCTGTCTCTCCCAAAGAAAACAGAGCTACAGCACACTAGATAGTGTTTTGTACAATTGCTTACCAAAAAAGTACATAAGAACTGCCTGATTATTAGCTGATTATCATGTGATAACATCAAAACAAAATTTCATAAACAGAAAGTGCTACAACATGTAAGTAATAATTACAAAAAACCAAAGCTCTGTGTCTGATTTAAAAACCAGTGGGACATCTGCTTGGTTGCTACCATAATTGGCCACCAGCCTGTTGTTTTGTTGTACTAGAAGGACTTTATGTCCTGTGGATGTTACTTGCTCCTGGTCCAGGGGGACTCAAGTTTCCATTAGATTACAAGCTCTATACACAGAGCCAGATGTGTGCAAGACTCTTGCACAATTTCTAAGTCACTTAAAATTTTTTTGCTTTTAGTATTAGGTTCATTCAGTTTCCTTTAGTCCTTCCTCCATGAGAATTAATCATCTCCCTGGACTTCCAGTCTCTAAGGTGTCACTTGTGTTGTGACTCTCCCTGTGACTCTCCTTGTGAAAGCTTGGTAGGATAACCCAAACAAAAAAGATAAATTGACATTGCAATAAGCGTTCACTCCTGTTCACGTTGTACTCAGTTCCACTTAGTCATTCATTTACATAATCTGTCATTCAAGAAATGTTGTTTCAGCACCAGCTGAAATATGCCAGTTATTGAGCTAGATGTGTTCTCATATGTTAACTGAAGAATAAGTGTTCATGTTAGGGTGTAGAATAATTTCTAGTATAGCTTCAATTTAAACAGTTTATCAATTATTCTACTTCCCCTTTCCTCACATACCACAACAGCAAACTCCGTTGATTTTACCTTCTAAATATTTCACAAATCCATGTTTATTTCTCCATTTTTTTCAGTCATTTTAGGACGTTACTATTGAAGTCAGTAATAGTTGCCTTGATGGTTTCCCCGCATCCATCCTTACCTCTCTTTAGTCCATTAACCATGAAGCTATCAGAGAGCTTGTTTTTAAATGTTATTCAGATCCAATCATGTATCTCTCTTGATTAAAATTTTTCAAAGGCTTCCCATTGTTCTTAGGATAAATCCCTACAAATCCCTATGACATCTGGTTCTTCCCCAGCTCTTCTGCCTCATCTCATATTACTCTTCCCTGCCCTCTTTCATCCAGTCACATTGGTCTTCTACCATGCTCCTTCCTGACCATGGCAGCCTCCTTAGAGTTGCTGGACCCCTACCTTTGAATGCTTCCCTAATTCTTTGCCACTTAAAAGCAGCTCATTTTTAGATATTTGTGTGTGTGTGTGTGTGTGTGTGTGTGTGTGTATATGATATATATGATATACATATAAATATATGTCAGTATTTATATATGGTTGAACTAAATGGTAAATAAAGAGCCAAAGTTAATGCTCTCAAGTATCTTATTGTTTACACAAGCAGTATTTAAGACATCTTAATATATTATAATAAACTGAGATAAACAGGGATAATTTTTGAAGGAATTTACACTATGATAAGCTGAGAGGTCAGAGAGAATTCCCTAATGTATCTATATATAGGCTTCCCTGTATAATATGTATATTTATATACATATATATATAAACAATCGATATCTGCATATATCATATATATACACACATACACACATATAAACAAATGCATGCAATATATAGATGTATACATATATGCACGTGTATATACATATATAAATACATACAACGTATATATACATATACATATATGCACACATATATATACATTCAAATGTATATGTATATTAGGGAAAACTCTCTGATCTTTTAGCTTAGCTTATCACAATAAAACTTTCCTTCATTATTTATCCCACTTTATGATAATACATTATGATTTGTGAAATACTGCTTGTCTCCCTTCACTAAACAATAAGATACTGAGAGCACAAACTTTGGCCCTTTATTCACCATTTTTTCTCAGAGGAGTAGCACAATACCATACACATAAACAGAATCTCAAAGTGTTTTGCTGTTGGATGGATGAATGATTAAATGATCAACCGTCCACCTTAGAAGGGAAGAATGTTGCTTTGGAGCTATAATATTTCATTGCAAATTATATTTTTAATTAATTTTTATTGGAGTATCCTTTACACTGCAAATTATTGGTAAGGCTTTTACAACTAATGAAGATGACACTGGAAGGGAGAAAAAAATAAAGATACACAACTGAGCAGTAATTTTAGATGTCAAAGACAAGAGCACCACTCCATTAGATCATTTTTAATAGTATAGATTTCCATCAATCCTCATTACTTTTGTTTTTTTAAAAAAATATTTATTTATTTATTTTTGGCTGTGCTGGGTCTTCGTTGTTGCACGTGGGCTTTCTCTAGTTGCCTCGAGTGGGGGCTACTCGTCGTTGCAGTGCACAGGCTTCTCATTGTGGTGGCTTCTCTTGTTGTGGAGCACAGGCTCTAGGTGCACGGCCTTCAGTAGTTGTGGCACGCGGGATCCAGAGTGCAGGCTCAGTAGTTGTGGCACACGGGCTTAATTGCTCCGCGGCATGTGGGATCTTCCCAGACCAGGGCTTGAACTCATGTCCCCTGCATCGGCAGGCAGATTCTTAACCACTGTACCACCAGGGAAGTCCCAATCCTCATTACTTTGGAGGACAAACATAAAGCCAGCACTCGCCTCTAAAGTCAGCTTTGAGAGGAAATGGTGGTAAAACCTTTACCTCAAGCTGATGTTTGGAATAAAGACATTTCACACACGTATAGATTTGAGGAGAGCAAGGTAAGCAGAGAAGATTAATATTAAGACTTTTTCTCCATTGTATATTCTTTTCTCCTTTGTCACAGATTAGGTAAATCAGAAAGAGGAAAACAAATACCGTATATTAACACATATATGTGGAATCTAGAAAAATGGTACAGATGAACTTATTTGCAGGAATAGAGAAGCAGACGTAGAGAATGGACGTGTGGACATGGAGGGGGGTAAGGGTGGTGGGATGAATTGGGAGATTGGAATTGACATACATACACTACCATGTGAAAAACAGATAGCTAGTGGGAACCTGCGGTATATAGCACAGGGAGCTCAGCTCGGTGCTCTGTGGTGACCTAGATGGGTGGGATCGGGGGAGGTGAGAGGTCCAAGAGGGAGTGGATATATGTATACATATAGCTTTTTCACTTTGTTGTACAGCAGAAACTAAACACAATATTGTAAAGCAACTATACCGCAATTTAAAAAAAAAAAAAGACTTTTCCCCAGCTTTTCTGCAAGAAAATGGTCCTTACAAAGAATGTCTGAGTGAAATTATTTATTCTGTGCTAACATGGGAAAGCTAACAGACAAACAAACAGAAAAGCCTAGAAAGAAGGGTGTGTTGCTAGAATCAGTGAAAAATTAGTCCTCAAAATGTCTCAGATCCTAAATATATACTTTACGCAAGCTGATGATAATCCAAGGGCGTTTTTCAATTGTGTTTTTCCTAAAAACAAGTTAGCAAGGTTCACATGTTAAAGTATATTGGTGAATATTCTCATTGTTTTCAAGTGTGTACAGGGGTTTATGCCAAAATCTCCTAAGGCCAAAACCATTCCTTCCCTGTTATGTTACAGAACCAGGGACTCAAGAACAGATTGCTGTTAACACTTATACAGTGGACAGGAATATAAACAAAGGGGTGAATCTCTGATTTAAAACTTGAATTTTTCTGAAAGGATTTTTTTTTTTTTTTTGGCTGCTTTGGGTCTTCGTTGCTGTGCATGGGCTTTCTCTAATTGTGGCGAGTGGGGGCTGCTCATTGTGGTGGCTTCTCTTTGTTGCAGAGCATGGGCTCTAGGCGCGTGGGCTTCAGTAGTTGTGGCACGCGGGCTCAGTAGTTGTGGATCGTGGGCTCTAGAGTGCAGGCTCAGTAGTTGTGGCACACGGGCTTAGTTGCTCTGCGGCATGTGGGATCTTCCCGGACCAGGGCTTGAACCCATGTCCCCTGCATCGGCAGGCAGATTCTTAACCACTGCACCACCAGGGAAGTCCTGAAGGGAAATTTTTTAAAGCATCATATTATTAATTGAAAAGGCCTAAACATGTTCTGCAGGACATAGTACTTAGGGGTGAAGTCATTGCTGTTAATAGTATTTGATGAAGCGCCCTAGATGGTGCTGGTCAGATGGAGAAGAGATATCTGAAAGAGAGATGGCACCCTGAGGGCGTCAGGGAAAGAGGATCTGGGGGGTTGGGGCAAGGAAGGACAGAAAATATGATTGTGACTACTGCCACTGTAACCATGATGCTAAGTGTAGGGATGGATTAATTTGATTGCTGTTCTGAAAAAAAAGTTTCACATAGAAATGGGACATTTCGCAATAATGTCTTGTGAAGAACATACTATCGACAACTGGCAAAAGCTGCTGTTAGCAGCAGGACTGTTGGTTCAACTTTCATGGCTTACAGTTTATGGCACTCATCGTGCAACAAAAACCGGGAGAGGCTTTGAGTTTGCCTAGTTTAATACTTTAGGTTCATAAACACTTGAAAGGCAACGAATTTGGGGTGAAAAAGTCCTAGGTTTAATTAACATCCTGTGATGAAGTGTTGAATTTTGAAGACAGTTGCTGAAGAATGCCGATTCTTTGGTTGAAGAGGGTCAGAGGTCTTGTTGGAGTTAGTTACCCTAGAGCCCAGTTACTTTATTTATTTTATTTTTATTTTTTGCGGTATGCGGGCCTCTCACTGCTGTGGCCTCTCCCTGTGCGGAGCACAGGCTCCGGACGCGCAGGCTCAGCGGCCATGGCTCATGGGCCCAGCCGCTCCACGGCATGTGGGATCTTCCCGGACTGGGGCACGAACCCATGTCCCCTGCATTGGCAGGTGGACTCTCAACCACTGCGTCACCAGGGAAGCCCGAGCCCAGTTATTTTTTATCTCAATCCACCACTCTTCTTCCCTCTCCCTCACCACCCACGCTTCAGAAGTCAATGCCAGCAGGGAGTGAAAAATTTAATGATAATGAATACATAACTCATAGAAAGGATATTCCACATTTCCTATTCTTATTTACAGGACATAATCCACATTCAAAGATAATGGTGAGTCGGGTGTGGGCATGCTACGATATTTATTGTGATTCATAGAAAGTATGTGTGATCCTGAGTTTGCAGAATTTGTGGTTTGTCCTTTGACCTCTTTGATAAAACATTTTGTTTAACAAGTTCCTAGCTCAAGTAATAGAAAAACTTTTTATACATATAGAACGTTTTTTTTTTCCTATAAAGAAAGGGGTCACGTTCTATGATAGATGAGATCCTGGCCTTCCCTCTCATGCCAAAATCTCTCTGATCTCCTGACCTCACCAGCTGACTCCTTGCCACCTGGATGTCACTCCCCTATGCCAGTTATCCAACCTCTGACTGCCAAACATGATATTAATGGCTGAGAAGGGCCATGAGACTGACCCTCACGGCTCTGGTAGGTCAAACTCTGTTTACGCAAACTGACAAGGACAAGTTGAGAAAAGTAAATGCAAGAGATGAGAAATATCTCTGGTAGTAAAGTTGTGCCTTACAGATCTTTGATCTTTTCCTTGTGTTAGGGACTTAATGCTTCTGGGGATTTCCTGGTGTCATAGCAATACTCCATAGGGACCATTTCTGTACTTTTCCTAACTTTGTTTGAAAAAAATTAAAGCAGCCTTGGCATTCATTACTCATAGGATGGTTAATCTGACACAGATAATGGGTGGATGAAATTCATTTTTCACCTATAACTATATTTTAGGGTGGGAAAGAAACATGCTTTCAGTCAAAACTGTATGAGTTAGACTCTCATATGAACTACTTATTAGCCATGTGTCCATTGTCAATATTTATCCTTTTGAGTTTGTTTTCTTTTCTGTAAACATTTGGACCTAAAAATATTAACTTGATTTGAAAGGATTTTTGGGGATTAGGAAAAGAGAATGAGATTGTACGATATTTAATTTAGTAAAGTACCAAGCATGTAGACAGTGCTCAGTGCATGGGATCTACTATCAAGATATGAAAATACAAGGTTTGGTAATTTGAAAAAAGTCATTCTCTTTCCTGGGATGATAGATAATACAGTAGGTAAGATCAGTTCATTTAGAAAGTGGTAACTCCAAAATCCATCATTTTTCTCTAATGCCATTCTGTAAAGACAGTATTAACTGAAAATAATTAATACCTCAAAATCTCAGGAAAACAGCATGACTTTTCTAGTTTCTCTAGTCACTTTGTTCTAATGTATTATTATAGATCCTTAATGTATGAATCCCAGGAAGTGACTTATTGTTAGAAATCTTGCCATTATAGCTTCAGGGTAATAACTTTAATCATAGAGTCTGCTCAGGCTGAGGGTAGAGCCTTATTCATATGCTTACCAACAGGACTAAGCAAAATTCAATTTAAATCTACTACATTATACACCTATACCAAAAGATTAACTTAAAATGAAGCACGATGGCAATGCATGACACTTTCTGCCTTGTTAACTGAGGCAAACCAAAATGGACCAAATTACTACTTAACCCATGTAGAATAAAAAATACTAGAAAGCTTACCAAATAGATATTCACGTTGCAAGGACTCATCTGCAAAACTTCCCCCCAGAAGTTTGTTGAATGAATATTTAATATTCACTATTATGTTTTTTTCATACTTAATCAAGGAAAATTCAAACCTATCACAACAAAGGCTAATCATAGAGGGAAACAAATTGATTGTTTAAGATTGATGATCTGAATTCCCGTGTTTCATAAGCAAAGCAGCTATCTGTTAAGGGGCATAACAGGTTTTAAAAGGAAAAGGATTAAGGGTTTTATTTTCCTCACCTGAGGCACAAAATGAGTGAGTTTTTTTTTTCAAGTTAATTTTCATTTCATCTGGCTCAGGTGTCAGGGATCTATATTTATCTCGGTTTAGGCATACGTCCGAAGCACTGGAAGTCTCAGGATGTCAATGGCTTTCACATGTCAGGATAACCTTAAAGACAGAGGAGTCGTCAGGACCCTGAGCCTCATTTCTGAGTTCTCAGCTGCTGTGCTGTGGAAATCATGTGTTTATTTTCTGCATCTCCTCCTACAACAGTCACTCTGAAGCCAGTTTTAAGATCCTACATCTGGGCAAGCAAGCGCCTCTAGAAGTTGGTGAGCACAATTATTTGTTTAGGGGTGTGGCTATAAATGTCTTTGTAGTTGATGGACTATAATCTAGTAAGTATTAGTAATTGTTATTTCTAACTCCTTAAGAAGATAAACATTAACTGGTATAATAATTTAGTTTATGATGCTTCTTTTAACAGAGTTATAAACTTTCAACTAAATGGACAGACTTAACACAAATTTTTCATTTCCACTAGTCTCTCAATTCATCCTATGAAATTTCCATTTGCATATTTTCATACCTTTTATTTAGAAAGTATCAGAAACTTGAACTAATTATTTTAAAAAGTACAATTTTAGTGGAAAATTTTCTTCCTTCAGATTCTCTTAGTTGATCTGGCATGTCCTAATCTAAAATGATTTCTTATTTTATTTCAATTTCTGTGCATCTTCTTTTAAAAATGTTACTCTTTTGAAAAGGATGCTCTAAAATTCTGACCAGTTCAATATTTTGCTTCCAAACTGGAAAAACATGTTTTAAATGAGACTAGAAGTTGAATGACCTGTGTTCATGGGAGCTAAAAATGTTTTTTGGTGTGTTGTCAAGACTGATAATTTAAAAGACTCAATCCTCTTTACAAACTGACTCCTAGAAGGAAAAAAGAATCATTCCATACATAAGCTTATTGATCACTAGTGATCACAGAAATTGTATTGACTGTGGGCACCAGATATTTGAGGGGAGGGGATTTTGTTACATAGAAGAATTTTTGTTACATGGTATGTTTCATACAATGGCTATATAAGACCAGGAAACACTTCAAAGAATGCTAATGACTTACTCAGACAGGAAACTTAAGGATATACTTATTTAGAGACAAAATTAAGTGCTGATACAAAAAAAAGCAGTTCCCTCAGACTCTCTATGCTATGCTACAAAGTCTGAGAATGAATTGGACAGGTTTCTTTACCTTTAAAGAAGGTCATTTCCTTTTATTCTTTGGAGAATGGTTTCTTGGAGCTGTGCTGAATTCAGGGGAAAGCATTCTAGACTGATACTTATAAAAGTATTAGCTTTTGTTCACTTCCTGTGAGAGAATTCAGAACTCAGGTAGGATCAGGATCAGATGAAGAGAAATAGGCAACCCGTCTTGTTTTCAGGTATACCTGACTAAGTAATAGAAGTGCGATTTGTGGGGCAATATATGAGACTCCTGCAGTCCTGACAAGGGGAAAGGAGAGATATTTTCAGATGACGTACAACACAAACTGTAATTATTTGGAATGGGATCATTTTGTAAAGGACAATCAGGACTTTGCAATGAACTGTTCCCAGAGTTTCAGAAAGAAAACCAACACCTGAGGATAATAAAATGATTTTCACCTGGGAAAAGAAGGTTAGCTCCTGAACTCAGAAGAATCATTGTTAGGAAAAAAAAAAAAAGAAAAGAAAAAGGAAAAAGCAAAAGGCTTTAAAGTGCTAACAAATTAGTGGCAAAGACCAAGTAAGACTGCAGAGTGGACCAATCAAATGGAAGAATATATTTTTCTTAGAGCAAAAAAATACAGAGTAATATATTGCTGTTGATGTGACTAAGGCTAGTTTTGCTTTTAGCACAGATTGCTGATTGAGATTACTAATTAAGGAATTTAATAGTATTTACAAACGAAGCTTCACAGTTGAATTCTTTGAAAAAAATTCATAAAATTTTGAAATGAAAAAGAAATGCTTTAAAATGAAAAGTGTTTTTTATTGGTCAGTTGTTTATATGTTTTGATGCTTTTGGATGAAAATTGAAAAGTGTGTCGCCACTTTACTACAACCTAAAAGATCTGGAGTAAGAAGCAGGGCGGTGCTGGTGGAGGAGGGATGCTATTTCCATATCAGCTTCCTGGAATCAGAAATAATGTCTAATCCAAAATGATCCTCTCAATCACAAACAATGAATTGTCAGGAAAAGGAAATAGTCTAAAGCTAGCTTAAGTGCCCAGGGAATAAAAAGAGAAATATAGTTCAGTAAATAGTTTTACTGTTTCGTGTGTTTTATGTTGAAGTATAGATATTGGCTAAGCCACTGGAAACTTTTTTCCATTACAAAGGGCAGTTAGTAGGTATGCCAGTGATTCCACAAGGAACTTTCCAGCCATTTCTTTATGGAGAAGGGTAAGGTGAATTCTGCTTTGTGTCTTCTGGCAAATTTAGTCGTGTGGAGAATAAATAACACTTTTAAACTGGTGCTTGATAGTACGCTGTTAATAGTTTAAGATGTTTTGAAATATACCCAGAGACCTTTGTCACACAAACACTAGCATCTGAAGGAGGAAATGACAGAAAACTGGCAAACATTCCGGAGGGGACATAGCAGACAGCTTGGCTACAGTCACCAAGGTCTCCAGAGTGTGCTCAAATAGAAAAGCATTGTTCACCCTTCAGTGTTTGTGAAGTTTAAAAGTGGAATGAGAACAGTTTTAAAAATGATTAGTTTGATCTCTTAATGTTGTTTTTTTTCTTATTAAATCTTCCAAACCTCCCACTTTAATTTTTAGGAAATCAAAAGGGATAGTAGTAGTCATGAGAACGCAGTCTTACTGAAATTCATTTGGAGGCTCACTTTGTTCTATGTGGAACTTCATCATTACTCTATTTGAGATGTAACAGATGCTATTGTAAGGGGTCTTTCTTGTGTCTCACTCTAGGAAGCTTTAGAAATAAAGTAATAAAAGGTTATTCAGTACAGTGGGCCCAAAGCATGGACCCTAAACACGTCTTCTCAGAGCAGGCATACATTTTAATAAGTGGGATCTTTTCTACAAGTATTCTTACTTTAAGGCAGAACCCTAAAACAGCAAAAAGCTATTTTGATTGGATAGATAATGGAGTCACTATCTTTCAGATACGCTTATTCACTGATGCATTTGTTGAAAAATATTTATGAGCACTTACTGTGTGTCAGACAATGTTGTAGGCTACAGAGAACATTATTAGAAACCTTATTGTGCTGGACATTTATAAGGATGCAGGATTTTTTTTCAGGTGGTGGTTCTACATTTTGTTTATATGGAATGAAACCTTTTGATGAAAATTAAAAAAGAAAAAGTTAAGTTAGTAAACGATGAAGACGTAAGTTGAATTCTGTGGATACTTTCCCACCACTGCCCACAAACAGACCCCTTAAGCAGCGGTCAGTCTCCTGAAGAAAATAGGCTAAACAAGTGACTTAAAAATAATGCTATATGTAGAGGAGGAGTAGAAGGAATATACCGGGCAGAGTTAGCTTCTCGCCATTGCCTTTCCAAATGCATAATTAACTCTTAAAATTCTAACTAACTAACATACAGCACATGGAAATACCTCCAGAAAAAAATAACTGCACTGTAGACTATGAAGCCTTAGGTTTCATAGCTTCCTAAATTTATTTCTGGTTGAACTATTTTTGTCTGAAATGGGGAACGTATATAATCTAAATTGTAGCTGAGTCTCTTGGTTAGGGGGGAAGACCTCTAGTTTGCATGGAAACCTCTAGTTGATATGAGCCCCATCCTTTTAAGAGCTGCTTGGTCAAAAGTCACATCCAAGCAGTCGGGTTAGACAGGCAATTACAGTGCAAGAGAACATGAGCTGTGATAAGGGCAATGCTCAGTGATAAGGGCTCTGTTTGGTGATAAGGGCTCTGTTTACAGAACTTTGCTATTAGGTAGAGTCTATACTTCCTGCTGTGATGTAAGCTCCATGAAGGCAGGAGTCATTTGTAACTTAGTATCAGAAATATCCAATGCCGGACACATAGTAAGCACTCAATAGACAGATTGTATCCATTTATTCAAAAATAGGTCTAAATCATTTTTTTTTTTTTTTTTTTTTGCGGTACTTGGGCCTCTCACTACTGTGGCCTCTCCCGTTGCGGAGCACAGGCTCCTGACGCGCAGGCTCAGCAGCCATGGCTCACGGGCCCAGCAGCTCCGCGGTATGTGGGATCCTCCCGGACTGGGGCACGAACCTGTGTCCCCTGCATTGGCAGGCGGACTCCCAACCACTGCACCACCAGGGAAGCCCTAAATCATTTCTTTAATTAATTTTTACTGGCGTATAGTTGCTTTAACAATGTTGTGTTAGTTTCTGCTGTACAGCAAAGTGAATCAGTTGTACGTATACATATAGTCATTCTTTTTTAGATTTCCTTCCTATTTAGGTCCCCAGAGATCATTGAGTATGGTTCCCTGTGTTAAACAGTAGGTTCTCATTAGTTACCTATTTTATACATAGTAGTGTATATATGTCAACTAGGTCTAAATCTTTTCTAACCCAAAATGTTCACCTTCCAATGAGGTCTATGAATAGAATTTTAAGAATTTTTAGTCATTTAAAATAATTTTAAATCTTTGTTTTTTTACCCATCTCTTATGCTTAGCACATTTTAAAATATCCAAATTGACATAAATCTCTACTCTAAAGTAATATATAGATGTATGCAGATTTTTGAGTGAGAAATTCTCAGGTAGGTAGTTTCATGGACAGTCACCATCACTGGCACCAACCCCGCCTTTCCCAGAATGTCTGTTTTTTTTTTTTTTTTAAATTGGTGGAGGGGGGTGTATAGGGCAATCATCTATTAAAATTAATTACAGGGCTTCCCTGGTGGCGTAGTGGTTGAGAGTCCGCCTGCCGATGCAGGGGACGCGGGTTCGTGCCCCGGTCCGGGAAGATCCCACATGCCGCGGAGCGGCTGGGCCCGTGAGCCATGGCCGCTGAGCCTGCGCGTCAGGAGCCTGTGCTCCGCAACGGGAGAGGCCACAACAGTGAGAGGCCCACGTACCACACACACAAAAAAAAATTAATTACAAAATTTAACAGAGAAACATTCTATATTTCATATTACACTAAGTATGTAAACTCACAGGGATAATTTCTCAGTGAGTCAAGTCTATGAAGCTCATTCATCTCAGCTAATGCCACTGCAGCTTTAGTCCTTTTCCCCAATCTACATGGAAAGCTTAGCTGCGCTTGCTTGTGTGTTCAGTCTCTTAGATGTCTTCACTATATGTACCAAGTTTCTGGATAAAGCCAGAGAAGAGCTCTTTGCTCAGTTGTTGCACTCTGGGTCCAATGGTCATCTTTAAGATTTGCTAACAGGCAACGAATAGATTTTGATTTCTCTACTTCTTACTTGTTGGGAAACCACAGTATGTATAGTAGTTGTTCTTTGCTAGCCTGATCACACATACCTCCCAAACCCTCCCTTGGGGTGGATGTAGAAGCCAGTGGGTAGTAGAGATGCAGATATCATTATCTGTTCTCTTCCTCAATTCACCGGTCGGAGTTCCTTCCAGACCTCGTTGAGAGTTTCTTTGCCTCCAGTTAGCCAAACTTCTGTGTTTTGCATTCTTATACCGCAGTCCTATTACAGTATTTCAGCAAAATTCTGTTTTACCAGACGAAGTCAGGAGAAACAGGATTAGGCAAGGAAAAAAGTGAATTCTAATGTTGAGAGGCGAGCAGAAAGGAAGCTTACTGTAATGACTCCCACTATCTTCTCTACCCCATTAATAATCCTCCTGAGTTTGAAAGATGCCATTTTGTTTTCTCTCTCACATCTCCCATGCGGAGCTCTGTACATAGTAACAGCAAGAGCATTTCTGAAGCTGCAATCCTGTAGAATAAAGAAAAGCAATTGAAACCATCTGAATGGGCTTTTGTGAGAAGAAAACTTGGTTAATAATTATTTACCATGGCAGAGCAGCAGCTATGAAGCTTGGCTTTTTTCTGCGGCTTAAGGCTAGAAGTCAACTTCTAGCAGGTCTACTGATGTTCACATTTGTTCATGGCAAAAGCTGCAAACATTGGAAGTGGGAATAGTTCTTGGCACAGTCTTAAACCAAGATCCACTCATTTTTATAAGTGAGGACCCTGAGGCCCGTAGAAGTGAAGTGAGCTTTTGTGTCCTGGCCTAGCCATTGGATTGTCATTCTCATTTCCCTTTCTGCAGTTTTTCTAGGTCCCCCCTTCCCATCAACACCAACATCTAGTTTTTATGGTTTCAACCTATAACCTAGATGTTGAAGAGACCCAAATCTGCGTTTCATGACCCCATTCTCTTCCCTGGGCTTTAGACTCATCCATTTATGTGCCTGCTGGTCAAGTTCTAGACATGGATGCCCTACTCTTGAGCTGAAAGTATCTAACCTCTTTCAACACATAACCTTGTTACTCTGTTCTGATTCATGATGTGCATTTTATGCTCAAAGTTAAATTGTAAACAAACCCAAGAGTGGTGTGTTTCTTCCTCTGCTTGAATCTCTCTTATAATGTTCAGTAAAATATGTGCACGTGCATGTACTCTGCAAATACTTTTAAACAAATAGGATGGATTAAATTATATGAGCTAATTATAACCTACTGGTGGGCTCAGGGCACTCTGATAATAATTATGCAAAATGCCTAGTATTTAATGAGAGGCAGTGTAAATTATTGGTTGAGATGCACTCGCAGCTAGATTGAAAAGGTTTGAAACTTGGGATCTGCCACTTACCAGCTGTGTGACCTTGGGCAAAATAGTAAACCTCTTTGTGTCTCTGCTTCCTTGTCTGTTAAATAAGAATAATAAAAGTACCGTCTTCATGGCTCAGTAGTTCAAAATAAACAAGTGACTATACGTAAAATACTTACATAAGTGCCTTGCACAAGTGCTATAGAAGGGTTAACTATTATTATTTAATTCTCACAATAATTTTATATAGGCAGTGTTACCCTCACATAAGACTGAGTAAACAGACTCACAGAGATTAAGATACTGGCCCAGGGTCCTGCAGCTAGTTTGTGAAAATGCTAGATAGAACTATCCTCTCCCCCCGCCCAAATCTCTTATTTCCTCTCCATTCTTTCCTTTTATCTTGTTACTCCGAGCCTGAAACCTAGAATCCATTTTTGATTTTTTACCTCTCTACCTAGCTCATTAAGATTTGCTAACAGGCAATGAATAGATTTTGATTTCTCTACTTCTTACTTGTTGGGAAACCACAGTATGTATAGTAATTGTTCTTTGCTACAGGCAGTGTAAATCACCAAAGCTTAGCTGTTCATGCTACCTTCTAAATATCTCCTCGTCTCTACTAAATATCTCTGAAATCTTTCCCAATGTCTTCTTCCTCAACCACTGCATGAATTCAGACCATATCATTTCCTACCTAGATTATTTCAAAAGACTTTCTCATGCCTTAGCTCCAATCTCTTCTCCATGTTACACCACAGCCATCTTCCTAAATCCAAATTTTATCATATACTCCTTCCCTAAAATGCCTGAGTGATTCTATATTGCTTTCAAGAGAAATTCCTGAGGGAATGAATTCCTAGGTGTTCAAGCACAACCCTCAGTGGTATATTACGCATGTTAGGGTTTCATGATGTCATTTCTGCCCACCTCTCCAATGTCCTTTCTTGTCTTTTCTAAAACTCGTACATTGAGTCAAAGCCATACCAAACTATTTATATTTCCGTAGTTTTACGTTTTCTTATGCATCTGTATTTTGGGGGTATGCCTTTGATCCCTTTGCTGTCCTTTCACATCCTTCCATGACCCACCATTCTTCTCCCCACCTGCGTGTAGGTGTCACAATGTATTATAATTGTCTGTTTACAAATCTGTCTTCCTAGGCATGCTGTGAGCTACTTGCAGGAAAATATATCAGGTTTTTGTTTTTTGATTCTCTCATTTTATCCCAATTAAAAGTCCAGGCTAAAAAAAAAAAAAAAAAAAAGTCCAGGCTAAGAATGCTTAAGGAATTTATTTTATTTTACCCTTGCAAGGGCAACAGGTTAATGACACATGTGAGAGTGTCATTGGAGGAATAAAAGCATAAATAAATGAAAAGCAAAGTTAATGATTCAAACTGTTCTAGGAAAGTAGCTTCAAAAGTAATCTGAAATTTTCAAAAATGCGAAAGAGTTTGATAGGGGAAACGATCCAATATGAGAACCGATAAAGATCATTGCAGAAAGACTGCAGACAGAGTTTGCTTATCTTCTGGGTTGTGATCTGGCTGTGAAGGGAGCCAGATCAGAAGTTGGTTCAGGTTGCAGGCGTGACTGCCTGGCAGGTGCTTGCCATGTAGGCAAGAGGTTGAGGGCAAGATAAGATTAGGGAAGGACATGTACTATGATGGGTAAGGTGAGTTCAGAGTCTAAATTCTTCCTTCTCTGGGAAAATAAGGACTAGCAAGTGAGTGCTGGAAACTAGAGAGTCAGAAGTAGTATCTCATGGCACTCAGCTCAGTTTTAACAGTTGTTTAAATCAGATTAGATTTTGGCACAGTAGATCTCAAAAAATTGGTGTGCATGAGAATAACCAAGAATGCTTGTATGATCAGGCCACGCAAGATGGCTGTTCTCTTGCTCTCTGTACATCCACTGCTCAACCAGTCCCTGCCCACCTACATCCTACCCACGTGACTGACCTTCCCTGTTAATCATTGAGTCTAATCAATAAACGCCTACAAACTTGTCCCAGGCCCCAGCTAGTGATTGTTCTAATCTGTGGATCAGAACATCTCCACCAAGATAGCTTATCAAAGGGGGAAGTGAAGGATGTGCTCCTCTGCTGGTTTCCGTGGTAACCAGTGACCCAACCTGATGTCAACTGGTAACCTTCCTCCCGCGCCACCCCCGCACCCAGCAAAGACTGCTGTGTGTCCTGCTCATTGTCTGCCGCACTGTCACTCCAGGACCTTGCTTCACACATGTAAGATCCCTCATCCACTGAACCACTGATGTCTCTGTCACTGACTCCAGGCTGTTTCTCTAGTCTTGAGGCTGGGCAAGCACAGGGCTCGCAGGCCTGCGGGGTGAAGCCCAACAGTGCTTAACTTAGTACTCATAGTGCCTGCTTTTAAGAAACTCATTGTTGTTATAATTATCTTCATCATCATTGTCATCATTACTCTTATTGTTTTCCTAATCTACATTTGTACCCTGTTCTCCCCACCTCACTGATTACCTAAAAAAAATTTTTGTTAAATATCAAGGGTTTTTTTGTTTTATTTATTTATTTATGGCTGTGTTGGGTCTTCGTTTCTGTGCGAGGGCTTTCTCTAGTTGCGGCAAGCGGGGGCCACTCTTCATCACGGTGCACGGGCCTCTCACTATCACGGCCCCTCTTGTTGCAGAGCACAGGCTCCAGGTGCGCAGGCTCAGTAATTGTGGCTCACGGGCCCAGTTGCTCCGCGGCATGTGGGATCTTCCCAGACCAGGGCTCGAACCCGTGTACCCTGAATTGGCAGGCAGATTCTCAACCACTGCACCACCAGGGAAGCCCATGATTACCTAAAATTTTAATCCCTTCTACATACTGACTTTGTCTTAATCCCTTCTAAGTCATTTAAAATTCACCTACTATTATCTTGATAGCCCTTTCCCGGGAGGGTCCCTAGTCCCCTAGTGATACTATGCTATTCTTTTGTGCTCTTTTGCAGATACAAGAATAGTATAATATCTTCAACATAGTGGCTGGGACTTGGTGGTTCAGACTTAAAATACTCTCCTAGCTATTGATACTTTTTTTTTTTTTTTTTTTTTTTTTTCCCCGGTACGCGGGCCTCTCACTGTTGTGGCCTCTGCCGTTGCGGAGCACAGGCTCCGGACGCGCAGGCTCAGCGGCCATGGCTCACGGGCCCAGCCGCTCCGCAGCATGTGGGATCCTCCCGGACCGGGGCACAAACCCGTGTACCCTGCATCGGCAGGCGGACTCTCAACCACTGCGCCACCAGGGAAGCCCTATTGATACTTTTGAAACAGGGTTATAAAGCTCTTTGATGTTTCATGGTCCTTCGGCTGATGACCTGCCCTTCCCTGTGCCCTGGCCCATGGTCTTCATCTCAGCAGGATCTTTTACTCCGTACTTGAAACTGCTACTTTTACCTCAAAATCTTTGTCCAGTGTCATTTTGCAAACCCCATAATAATCTCTCCCGTTCCTTATCACTATCTCATCTTCTAATTTTCCTTCTTTGAAGTTCTATTTACTCTGTTCCAAAATTCTAGGCAATTATGCTACCAAATATGTCAGAGCCTCCTGATAACGCTGGCATGAGGAGTCAAGCTTTTTAGCTGCCTTATTACTGTACATGCCCTTCAGCCAGGAACCGCCAGAAAGATGCCTAGAGTTGAAAAAGTTGAATTCATTACTTACTGCAAAGAGGGAGAAGTGTATACCGTATGGAACCAATGGTGACTTGGTCTGAGGTGTTTAGAAAGGATGTCTTATAGAATTTGAACTTCGGTTGAGTGATTTGGGGAGAGGGTTTAAGGAAGTAGAGCATTGCTCTGAATTGAATGTCGTTAGGAAGCAGGGTGATTTGTACAATTTGGTGCCTTGATAAGTCTTATCTAGGAAGAGGAAAGAGGAGACTGGCTGGGTGATGAAGCAGTGGTGACCCATATTAGCTAGGAAAGGGGGACATGTGCTGTCTGTGGCTTAGACAGTGTTCATGATTGGTCTGTATTCAGACACAATTACAGAGTGTCTTGTTTTTGTCTTGATTCTTCATGATCATAGAGTGCCCTCATCTAGCGTCGATGTTCTGTGAAATTGTTTACGTTCAACAAGAGGATACCAAGGCCAGGCTGTCAGTGCCAGGCCAGTGTCCAGAAACAACAAGACCTAACAGATAGCACCAGGCCGGGTCCTGGATGTCAGGGGCTGTTTTCTCTATCTCATGATAAAATTTTTTGCTACTTCAGTAATTAAACCTACTTCCATGAAATCCACTTTCCACTACTTTGGCAATAAGATTTTCATACAGTTTCTTTGTAATTTCCTCCCTAAGTGCTATGGTATGCTCAACACGCTGGGTATTTTAATACAAAATTTCATTCCCTTATGCTAGCAGTACGATGATGACCACAAGAGAAGAGTAATCTGGGTATAATAAAAGTATACAAATTGCTTAGGGAATTGATTAATTTTTTCATACTTATACCATAAACACTGATTTGTTATATAAATGAAAATATATACCATTGGCAGATAGGAAATAGATGGAATAAAATCTTAATTTTATTGAGTGAAAGTTACTCGTGAAGAAATTAGAGGGTCTTTCCACTTACTACAGAGAGAAAGAGCTTAATAATCAGAGACTGTAGAATCTTGGAGCTGGGAATGATCATAAATCAACATATCTCCGGAAATATACATCTAAGTTAAACTAATGTAAATGTGGTTAAAAAACTTTCTACTTAGACATTCTAGATGCCTCCTAAAATAAATGGGATAATCTTACTTTTTCTCTTACATAATAGACTATCATTACCATAAGTTTTGCTTAAAGAAAAGAACATATTGTGAGTGATTCAAGTTCATCACTGAGTAATATTCAATATTTAAGTAATGTGTGGATTTAAAATAGGTAGAACCATTGACAAATGTCCTGTGCTGATAATTTGCTTTGTAACTTGTCATAGGTCTGTAGAGGCAGTGCTGTGGGGCTCTGAGGAGGGGAGGAGGTGAGATGAGTCTGTATAAACTAGGCTTAGTCATGCATGAGAAAACATCTTTCCATAATGTAATATTTAAGGTATTTAGAATATTGTTAAATATAACACTTTCTTTGACTTACACATATATGCTCTTCAAACATGAGCTATATAATGAATTCGAGGTTACAGTCCCATAAGTAAAATTAAGTTTCTTCATCTTTGAGTTTTTTTGATTGGTTTTAAAATAGAATTAAGGCAGTACAGAAGAAATAGCTATTTATTTTCCAGCTCTGCGTTATTTATCATATTATCTTGTTAATAAGGAGAAGATGTCATGATTGAACTTCGTGGACTTTGCCCTTTAGTTACCCTTGAAGATATGATCTAAACAAAGAAAGATGCTCATTTTTCACTTTCTCCTTACGGTTTACTCTTTTGTATGATTCTATTTCATCTTTCCTGTTTTCGAGTAAAACATGTAGCTACATTTTACGTGAGCCAGAAATAATAATTTACTGAACGGGAAACTGAAATTGAGAAGTTAAAGTTCCAGTTAAACATTTTAACTTTTAATTAAACAACACGGTTTAAATCATTTTAAAGATTACAGATGCGTGTCATGGGCCTAGAGGTGGGTTTATTCAAGCCTCGTACAACCAATGGCAGCACTTTGGATCCTTAAATCTAAATGGTTCAATAATTAAATTACATCCGAATCCTGATAACTGATTTAATTCTTTGTTAACAGTAGTAAAAGGAGAATAATACCAATAAATATCCATTGGTTACGTGGGAACTTATTATTCTTGGAGTCGATTTGATGTGCGGTCAGATTTGTATAATGTGCTTTTGGATATGTATATTCTTTAATATTACTGTCTGGAAGTTTGCTGCACATGAACATTTATTACTGCTTTTTGTCAAAAGGAGTATTTTGTGTACCCATTTTAGCAGTAGGCACCTATTTGAAATGAAAACAAAAGGATTAGAGTCAGTCAGTTTTCTTACCTGAAATATTCCTGCACATGGTGTACTTCTGCAAATTCTTTACACATCACAGATATTCTCAAAATAGTTATCGTATGACTTAAGCCAGAATAAAATGGCAGCTTTCTCTTTTTTGCTTACATATAATCCTTGCTGCTCGGAGCATATCAGGCTTGGAGGCAAACAGTGGCAATTGTTTTCAACTGCGAAAACCACCCAGATGATTTCTTGGAGAGTCTCCTTTCTTTCTGACTGTCTTTAGGCTTAGATTCTCTTTCTCTCTCATCCTATCCTTTTTGAACTGCCATAATGCATTTACATTTTACACACCTACTGGCCAAACAAGATAAATTATAAATATGTTCAACAAAAAGGAGTTTCATATAATCATTTTATCTTCTTCCTGACAAGGGCCAGTTATTGACCCTAGACTAAGTAAATCAAATGATCGATGTCTCCTGCTTCCTGTTCCGTGACCGTTTGCATCAGAGCTCTCCATCTCCTGACCTTTGTTCCTCACCCCCTACATATTTCCCCCAACTCGGGGAAAAGATGTCGAACACGGCCCTAATTCCACAAACCTCAGCCTGGAATGTGAAGTGGGGAAATTGAGAAATTAGGAGATTAAATACTTCTTAATGTCAACTGAAGTCTGTGCTTGCTCTTGTTATCTGGTCTGCTGTTTGTAGAGCAGATACTATGTTTGTCGCTTCAACCAGAGCCAGTATAAAAGAAGTGCTAAGTCCCTCAGTTCCTTTGATCTTTAGTGTATTGTCTCTGCTTGTACCAGGACTGTTACTTCAGTTTTTAGCCAGTTTTCATTACTTCTCCTCTTTGTACCCCTGCTGTTATGCTCCAGAGTGCCATCAAAAAAAAAGCAAAAAAACTTAGCAAGCATATTTCTCCCACTCATGATGATGGCTGTAAGGGCTTGCTTTTTATTTTTACAGCCCTCTTTCCAATGGCTGCCGCCATAAACTGCACCCATTTTCCCACTAATCCAAACTCTGAAGGTGGACACCTTCTCTTCATTAGACTGAACACAAGTCTTAGTTCAGAGCTATATATCTTTCCAGTATTATTTTATTAGTCTCCTATGTAGATTCTCATCCCAATTTACTGCTTTTAATTGGACCCTTTAAAAGTGAAAACACTTATCCTGTCCCTTTCCCTAATTACAATTACTTAGCGATTCTGTTCTCCTTCCAGAATAAAGTTCAAGCTCCTTGGAATATTATACAAGGAGCTTCAACATCTGGTCTTCAGCCATTTGTCTCACTTTTTGCTATTGCCCTAAAAATCAAGGTTTATGATTTTCCAAATATGTCATTCCCTCCTGCCTCTGAATTTAGGCATGCTGTTCTTTCTACTTGTACTGACCTTTCTCCCTCCTGTGTGATTAGAAAATGTCTTTTGTCACTGAAGCCCTTCCATTATTTTATAGTCTAACTTCTCTCAACAAAACCACAATCTATTAAAGACCCTATGTTATTCATCTTAGTGTCCCAGTGCCAAGTTCAAAGTCTATATATAGTTGATGGTCAGTAAGTGTTCAGATGAATAAATTAGTTCCTGAACACCTTTCCTTTCTTTTAACCCAAAGCTTGGAATTCTGTTTACTTCTACTTTTTATAATTTCTCCCATGAAGGCTTAGTGAGGAAGCTTCAGTGGTTTTTCCTGATAGTAGTTCCCAAATGTAAAAACTAGAGGTTACATGGCATTGGATAGACTTGAGTTCAAGTGTTAGCTACCACATATTAGTTTTGTGACCTTGAATCAATTATGTAACCTCTCAGTGTCTCAGATTTCCCATCTGTAAAATGGCTACAAAATTATCTTATGGTTAAGATTTTAAATCAAACTATATATGAACAATTGGGAACACTCTTGTTTCCTCATCAGAAAAGTAAATCATTTAAATTATTTTTAATACCCCTTTCAGCGTTCAGAATTGGGAGACATTAACTTGGTCTCTGTTCTCTTACTATCTGTGACACTGAAAAAGTAATTTCTGACATCTTATCTCTGCCTCTTAGCTAAAATGAAGCAGTTGTACCAGATGATCTATAAAGAATCTTCCAATGCTAGGTTTATTTGATTATTTATTATGTGAATCTATGTTTCCATTTCCTTCCTTTTGTGTATATACTATTACACTAAAGTTTCCCAAGTACTTTTTTTATTAAATTATTGACAGATGAACATAATTTCAATAGGAGAAAGTGTTCTAGATTTACAGGGCAGGTGACTGGGAGCTAGTAAGCAACTGGCAATAATATCTTGGCCAAATTCCAAAGAAAGAATTGCATTTTTGGTGTTGACTTTCTGATCATAGAATTATATAGCGACTGTTTGTGAAGACTTCAATAACATTTTTAGACTAAACAGAAACGATGTAAGCAAAATGGCCGTTACAGGAATTTCGACACCCATCCCCTACCAGAAACATGAATTTAAAGAACTATCCATGCACAAAAATACCTTCACAAGAGCTCAGGATTCCAGGTGAGGGATTATAGTTTCTGGGTGAAGGAGGTACTGTGTTTTAGAGAGATGTTAAGAGATACACAGTAGATGGCCTCAAACTTTTCAGTAAAGTAGAAAATAAAGCTGTATCCTGAGAACATAGGTTTCCAGGGAAATTCTTAGGAAAATGAAGAAGCCACAGCAAAGCCAAGAGAGTGAAGATAAGAGTCACAAGATAGAAAAAAAAGTAAAGGATTGGTAAGCATGGCTCAGTTCAAATATAATTTGTTCAAAAATGTATGTAGTTGTCAAATGAATGTTTGTTATTAAAAAAAAACAAACGGTCAAATAGTATTTCAAAGCTTGAAGAAAAATAAAAAGACAGTTGCCCTATTTTTCCCACCGTCTCCCATTCCCCATGTTTTTTTCCAAGGAGGACACTGAACTATTTCTAGATAACATACTTAAAGTGTTACTCCTTGATTTAAAAAAACAAATTGCTTTGCTTTACACAATTTCCTCCTGTGGAAGAGAAGGATCTAACTTTTATAGTTATCACACACAATACCACACCACCCACCACATCCATATACATGCTTCCCATCTTCCACCCAATCAGTGTAGTTATTTTTTAATATTATTGACTGTTTAAATCATTATTATGAATTTTCTGAGCAGCAGAGCCAAGAAATAAACAGAGTGCTTTCTTTCTGGTACAATTTATGTTTTCCTGGTGATAACTGCATCCTTAAATCCTCTGTCCTCCTGGTCCGATACTAACTGTTTGGTTTTCTTTTTCCCCTTGACCTGTAACGTATTTCTTACCCTGAAACTTCCTTTCAGCTCTTCCTGGAAATTCCCTCTGCCTCTCATTTGTCAGATTAGCTATTTCCTTAATCCCCCTGTCTTCCGATTTCTTCGTTTACTTCCTTGTTTTGGTAAAGTTTATATTCTGGGATTTCTTGGGCTCCTTAAGAAAGAGTAAAAGAGAAGTAAAATTTAGGACCTTGCATATATTAAAATGTCTATATCCTCATTCTTGAAAATGTGTTTGCACATAGAATAACAGTTGGAAATCAGTTTTGCAGATTTTTGAAGAGATTGCTCATTTGACTTCTAAACTCCCAGTGCTACTGTCTGTTGTCTTTCTGATTTATATGTGACATTACTCCCAAACCCACCAGAAGATTTTAAGATCTTCTGTTTATTCTTGGTACTTGTGACGTGAAGACAGGCAGGTAGACCACGTCCTGTGGCCCTTTTTATCCACTGTGCTGTAGTTGGGTGGCTTCCTGCACTCTGGAGACTTATGTGCTTTGATTCTAGAAAATATTCATGCACGGTGTCGTATTTCCCCAGTGTCTGTCTGGTTTTATCTTGTTTTCTCAGAAACCCTGTTATGTGGAGGTTGGATCTATTCTACGGCTACTCTAACGCTGCTCCAGGGGCTCCTCTGTACTCAGATATTCCAACTGCTTGCTCTTTTGACTGTGTTATTTCTACAATCATGGTTTTAAATTTCCAGATTGCTGCCTTTTATTTCTCTGGGTTTCAGGATTTCGTGATTTCATGATGTAATATCATCTCTTCGTTGTCTGAAGATATTAATCACAAAAATATTTAGTGTTTTTTTATTCCCTTTTCTTGTATTCATCCTTATTGTTTGCTTATTTGTTTTTAACTTTTTTCATGCAAGTCGGAAGTATTCCTCAAATGCCTGCTAATTGCCCCTTTATATTGAAGATTGTGGCCAAATGAATACAGATTTCATTCTAGAGCTGCATTGTCCAATACGGTAGCCACTAGCCACTGGTGGCTATTGAGAACTTGAAATGTGCTTAATCCCAATGGAGGTGTCCTCCAAGAGTGAAGTAAAGAACAAACTTCAAGACTTTGTGCTGAAAAAAAACTCATTAATAATTTATATTGATTGAAATGATAGTAGTTATGATACTGGACTAAGTAATACATAATATTAAAATTAATATTACCTATTTACTTATACTTTCAATGTGGCTACTGGACATTTCAAAAGGATATTTAGCATGAGGCTCGTATCACACTTCCATGGGGCAGTACTGCTCTGGAGTGATCAGATAAGGGTCTGACCATTTCATTATGCTCTCTGAACTCCCCACTTCCACTAAGAAGTAGTATCTCAAGATTGCTTTGGCTATTCGGGGTCTTTTGTGTTTCCATACAAATTGTGAAATTTTTTGTTCTAGTTCTGTGAAAAATGCCAGTGGTAGTTTGACAGGGATTGCATTGAATCTGTAGATTGCTTTGGGTAGTAGAGTCATTTTCACAATGTTGATTCTTCCTATCCAAGAACATGGTATATCTCTCCATCTATTTGTATCATCTTTAATTTCTTTCATCAGTGTCTTATAATTTTCTGCATATAGGTCTTTGGTCTCCTTAGGTAGGTTTATTCCTAGATATTTTATTCTTTTTGTTGCAATGGTAAATGGGAGTGTTTTCTTGATTTCACTTTCAGATTTTTCATCGTTAGTGTATAGGAATGCCAGAGATTTCTGTGCATTAATTTTGTATCCTGCTACTTTACCAAATTCATTGATTAGCTCTAGTAGTTTTCTGGTAGCATCTTTAGGATTCTCTATGTATAGTATCGTGTCATCTGCAAACAGTGACAGCTTTACTTCTTCTTTTCCGATTTGGATTCCTTTTATTTCCTTCTCTTCTCTGATTGCTGTGGTTAAAACTTCCAAACCTATGGTGAATAAGAGTGGTGAGAGTGGGCAACCTTGAGATATCATCTCACACCAGTCAGAATGGCCATCATCAAAAAATCTAGAAAGAATAAATGCTGGAGAGGCTGTGGAGAAAAGGGAACACTCTTGCACTGCTGGTGGGAATGTGAATTGGTACAGCCACTATGGAGAACAGTATGGAGGTTCCTTAAAAAACTACAAATAGAACTACCATATGACCCAGCAATCCCACTACTGGGCATATACCCTGAGAAAACCATAATTCAAAAAGAGTCATGTACCAAAATGTTCATTGCATCTCTATTTACATTAGCCAGGACATGGAAGCAACCTAAGTGTCCATCAACAGATGAATGGATAAAGACGATGTGGCACATATATACAATGGAATATTACTCAGCTATAAAAAGAAATGAAGTTGAGCTATTTGTAATGAGGTGGATAGACCTAGAGTCTGTCATACAGTTGAAGTAAGTCAGAAAGAGAGAGACAAATACCGTATGCTAACACATATATATGGAATTTAAGAAAAAAAATGTCATGAAGAACCTTGGGGTAAGACAGGAAGACACAGACCTACTAGAGAATGGACTTGAGGATATGAGGAGGGGGAAGGGTAAGCTGTGACAAAGTGAGAGAGAGGCATGGACATATATACACTACCAAAGTAAAATAGATAGCTAGTGGGAAGCAGCTTCATAGCACAGGGAGATCAGCTCGGTGCTTTGTGACCACCTGGAGGGTTGGGATAGGGAGGGTGGGAGGGAGGGAGACGCAAGAGGGAAGAGATATGGGAACCCATGTATATGTATAACTGATTCACTTTGTTAGAAAGCAGAAACCAACACACCATTGTAAAGCAATTATATTCCAATAAAGATGTAAAAAAAAACAAAAACAAAAAGTAGTATCAACACTACTTTTGAATCCTGGAATCTTTTGCTTGGTAGAGTTCTGGAAGTGAAAGCGGAAGCAGAATCAGCATGTGGACTTTCACTTAAACTTATTTCAACATTGATCTCTCTCATACCCTTAGCTGGGCCTCCTGGTCTTAGGTCCACAGATCTCTTACTCCAAGTCTCCAAGGAAACACCCCACCTTCTGACAGGTGAGGAAGGAGAGGGAGCAGCCTGTGCCGAGTATATGGGGAGAAGATCTAGGGTTTAGGACTTCTAAAGATCTTCACCCAAGTTAGACTCTGCTTCCCATGCACCCATGGTCCTGTCTGGGATTGTATAGTAGATTCTTTTGGCTTCTGCTCTATGTCTAGATGTTTAGAATATGACACGTTAGGCTGAGCAATTACTGTTAGTCCATTATGGCTTTCTCTATGTTGACTGGTTTCCTGTCTTCTCTCATCTAAATCTTTGAGCTGAACGTGTGTTATTTTTGTAAATTCTGTTAATTGCATTTTAAAGAGATTTCAGGTGCAAGTGAAAATGTATTCAATCTGCCACGTTTAAACCTTAAAATCATCTTGCCATTCCCTTCTTCAATCTTTTCTGTCAGATTATGTTCAGATACTTAAGTCTCCTATAACCTGGTCTAATATACTTCTCTCTACTTGTAGATATGAACCTTCATGGCACACCAGGCTTAGCTTGTGCACATACCTTTTTTCAAACATCCCAGTTACATTTCTAAATGCTTTATGTGATTATCTAATTTTATTGGCTGAGAATCCCACTTCCTTCTACTTTTTCACATTTAACTAATCTTCTAGGGAAGATTAAGGATCTAAGAGTTCTGTGACCATATTCTTAGGAATTTAGTCCCCATTGATCTCTTTCTTAGCTAAACTTCTATCATGTGTTTGTTTCCCAGAATTTATAGTTTTTATACTATGATAAAATGATATTGTGAGGTATTAATCCATATAGTTTTGTTCCTCCCACTTCATTCTCTTTTTTAACTGCAAGATATGAAGCAGCAAATTGAGGGAGGACTTTTAGTGGAGACCAGGAACTGACATTATATTACTATTCGGTTTTAATAAAGACTTGGAAAATAGTTATGGTCAACTTGAAACCGCTGTTTTCCAACACTGTCCTAAAAAAGATAAAATGGCCATAAGCTTGGATAGAAGTGAGAACGTGGGAGCCTAGATGTGAATAAATCCCAGAGAGCTGCTGTGATCTGCCCCGCTGCAGACTCACTCCTGAAGGCAAGTTCTTTCTCCCCTTTCACCCCACAAGTGTGAGGATCTCAGAGTGGAAGTGTCGCTCAGAGAGAAGCCTCAGAAAACACTGCATCAGTCACGGCACCAGAGCAGTGGAGTATCCTGGGCTGTGTGTGGTGTGTAGGCAGTTATGTGTTATGGAGCCCCTGGGACCCCAACACTGAGCTTAAGACCCTTGACGTTTGTGCAAGTCAGCTGAGAAAAAGAGAGCCATCACCTGCAAAGTGCTCAAGGCCAGGATGAGGGAAAGTTATAGCCACAAATTTAGAGAGGGCATGCTCTGTTCTCATCTCCTCCTCTGAAAATAGCACCTATTGAGAAAAATATAACACAGTTTTAAACTTGAAATGACTGAGAAATATCAAAATGAAAAGTTTCTTAAAAGTGACTAAATTAATTATGCTGGATCAGGCAGAATGGAGGCTTGAGGTAAAATGAAATTTCATTTTTGCAGACCTGAGTCTATGACTATAACACTCATTTCCATTTCAGTAATAGACAGCCATCCCCAAAGTTTCTTTCTTGCCAAAACAAATGGAAAACCCTTCCAGATAACCATGATAGCTTTTCTTTGTTTTAGATTAGTTAGTTTTATATTTCACATTCCCTTTGTGAGGATAGACAATTCTGTTTTCCGGGAGTGATGGAAACTTCGACTTGATTTTTATTTAGAACTTTGATTTGATTTTGAAAACTTAACATGTAATTTTTTCTCCCTTTAAAGAAATATATACCCTTCTAGGTGACAGAGAGGCGGTGGCATTTCTATGGTCTTTGTTTAGCATTGATTGCATATACATACACATGTATGTGCAATGTGAGCAAATAACTGTATTATCAAGATGGTATGACAGCCCAATATTGTAAAATGGCTGCTGTGGAGAAAAGCTAGCATTTTGGAAGCTGATAATTATTTCCTAATATTTATTATTTGACACGTAGAGTAGTTCCCACTATATTCTGATCTACTTTATTGGAGTATTATGTTACTTGCAGACAAAAGCATCCTAACTGATACAACCGTAGTAGCTCAGCACTCTTTGACCTTGAGCAGTTTACTTAACCTCTCAGTCCTTTTGCCTCTCAGTGCTTTAGTATTTTTGCCAGTTGTAATATTAGCAAAACAGTAATTCTTATTTCAAGTCATTTTTATGAAGATTAATTTAGATAATCCATATAGAGTCCTTAGAATGGTGTCTGGCCTATAGTAAGCACCCTCAGTGTCAGCCATATGTATAAAATGACATAATTTGGGTTTTTAAAAAAATGAGCTTCTAATAAGATTATCATTTCACACATTAAATGCCAAGTGATATTCCAAGGAATAAAAATGGTGATGTGGTTATTTTAAAAGTCAGTCAACACACAACAAGTGTGTCAACTGCCCTCCAGACAGATTCTGGAGATAAGTTCAATGACTTTTAAAAGTACATGCCAGAAATAGCTTTGGTTACACTTAGCCTAAAGGAGGAAAGGGCACAAGATACCATTTAGGTTGTATTTACAGTTAGACTTAAATAATTATTTGACCTGTTGTCTCATTCTACAAGGTTGCCCATGTACCTGAACTTTGATTTGTGAGTTTAGACATTGAAGCTCAGTGAATTTCAAGGCAAGAAGAGTCCACTCCCTGCCCCCAGGGACTCTGGGAATTACCTATTAGATAGGCGAGAGCAAACCTCTGCTTCTTCTTACTTAATCCAGTTGAGCAATAGAGAAGAGGGAGAGACTCCAGGACAAACTGCCCAACAGATGCCAGAGAGAGGGTTACACATGGAGAGAGTGTGCTGTCCTCATGTTGCCTCTGAGTCTGGTAAGGTTAGTGGAGTTTGGAAGTGAATATAATCAGAAAGCATTATAATTGGGTGGTACCTGTAGAGCCCATTTTAAAATGAGTGATCTGAGATTGTGAAAAAACTTTTAAAGTGAGGGGAATAAAGGAGATTAGAGGAAAAGCAGTACTTCTAAATAGCCAACTTCCATGACATAGTGCTACAATCTAGGCTCTACATATTTTCAGAAAGTTTTATGGTGAAAAATAGAAGGAGCAAGAAATTTTTATTTTAAAATATTTTTCCTCTGTGCTTTCAAATGGAAATAAATTTCCCCCAGGTTTATTATTTTTTTTAATAAGAATGCATTATTAATTTTCTATCTTATTGTGAATTAGTATTTATACAACCTCAGGTTTCTTATTTCCTTAGCCCTGAGTATGAATGTTTGCTTTCTCTAATCCCTAACATTCATAGTAAGGTGATAAGTTTTATCTATAATAAGAGACATAGAGACATACTAAGATGTTTTTTAAAATTTACATTAGTTAATACAGCAAAGAAATCTGTAACTACCTTAAACACTTACCTTTGATACATTTAGTCTGACTAGTTTTCAATTTAAAAATCATTGAAGTGCTTCCAAAGTTATGTATACACCTTTACTTTTAATCTCCATCATTTTCAAATTAAACTGGTAGGTTTTTTTTTTATAACAGTCAACATATTTGCTTTCATTTTCTAAATTTAAATGAGCCTTTCTTTATCTATATAGGCACCAGATAGTAACATAACAAAGATGCTTGTAAAATGCATCCAGTATGGTTTTCTTCTTTTTTCCGTATGCGGTAAAATTTTTGTGCTTGAAGCAGAATTTTTAGTTCTTACTTGTACTGTTTTTACGCAATAAAAGATTATAACTTTTGGTAGTTTAATACAAATTTCTTTTAAATTTTAAGGTGAAACTACATTTTTTTCCCTAACAGTGCCTGGACATAGCAGACACTCAATTCATTTGCATTGAATTTCCTCTAATCTTATATATTTTGATGTTGCCACAGCAACTTTTCACATTTTCTTCCTTGAAGTCACTGGCTTCTGGTAGAAACTCCTGTATCCTTCAAAAGATGGAGAAATATTCTCTGCCTTTATGTTAGCCAGCGTGTTCTCTGTGTTAGCCAATACATGGTAATTGTTCTCTGACTCATGCTTGAGGAAGAAGCTGGAATATCAGGTCCTCTGAGAAGTTTGTCATCTCTCCTTCTAAAACCTCCCTGCTCTGTAGGTTTTCCACTGTACCATAAACCTTCCATTAGACCATCTATTGTTTGATTTTATAATAATTTTTCTATATGTCTATCTGTCATTCCATGAAGCTAGAGTTTTATTTATTTTATTTTCATAATTTCTGGACCCAGAAATATCTAGTGCAAGGAGGAATAGTTTATTAAATTAAGTAATTTTGTGAACAAATGAGTTATTTTAACTATAATCTGTATATGAAAATAATGAAAATAATTCTGAAACATCACAGTAGCATAGCACAATGCATTTGCTGGGAGATTTATATTGACACAAGGTAAGGATTTAGATATGGGCAAGAAAATGCCTTACATGATCATGCATCCTTATGTCTTCTGACTAATCTTTGATATTACTTGTCACCTGGATGCATAAACCCAAGGTGACCTATTTCATACAAATCCTGGAAATCTTAGCATTTCTCTAATTTTTCTAATTTTCTCTGTCAGTTATGCCCTCTGTAAAAATGTGGTTAACAATACCTAATTATAGAATTTTTTTTTTTTTTTTTTGCTGTACGAGGTCCTCTCACTGTTGTGGCCTCTCCCGTTGCAGAGCACAGGCTCCGGACATGCAGGCCCAGCGGCCATGGCTCACGGGCCCAGCTGCTCCGCGGCATGTGGGATCTTCCCGGACCGGGGCACGAACCCGTATCCCCTGCATCGGCAGGCGGACTCTCAACCACTGCGCCACCAGGGAAGCCCTACAGAATTTTTTGTAGACTTAAATAATGACATGGAAGCATTTAGCATGATAATATGTTAACAAGTATTTGTCCTCCTCCTTATCCTTTCTTAGAACTTTTCAAGTTGTCCTTATAAGGGAGAAGAAATAGTATTCTACTTTTATATTTAATAATTTAATTTAAATAATTTAAAAAACGTATTTAAAACAAAGTAAAATTTAAAAAACCAAAAGAGCATTGGAACCAGAATAATTTAAAAAAACTAACTTCACTCTAGTAACAGGGTACAGTGTATGGGAATCAAAGAGTTGTAAATTATTCCAGTTATCCAGGAAATTAATATTAAACTGACTAGCACTGCTGAAGAAGAACAGAGTACAATGACATACACAAAAAAGCTAAAGTAATACATTAGCAAATATCAGGCCAGATCCTGGGACAAGATATGTGAAAAGGAGAAAAAGAGAGCAATATTCTAGCTGAGGAGTTTTGTTTTTTAACTGCCACTAGGGCAGTGTAAAAAGAGCATTTCCCCAGACCTCTGAAGCTTCATCTGCTAAATGATTAAGACTAGATGATTCTTAAAATTCCTTCATATTTTGTAGCATAAAGGTCACAAACGAGAGAGAGAAAAAATGTGTCATACATGGAAGTGGGTAAAAGGTCTTTGAACTAACTGTCACAGCTATTTATATCTGAGTAAATGTGAATGCCCTGTGAGCCTGGAGACTTGTGGTTGTTTACACTGGAATCTTTATGTAGAATTGTCCTCTGTGCCTGAGCTACACCTCTAAAATATGACCTCCTTGAAGGTAAGCATTGCTAAACTATCCAAGCCAATTTGGGCACACACTATTATTGGGTTATCTTGGTAAATATTGGTAGCTTCCAATAAACAACAGTAGGGTGAGGTATAGATCTCTTCGAAAGACAGACAGCTACAGAGAAACCTTCTCAGAATTGGCTTCTGATGGAAGGAGTTAAGTAGCCAGCAGGAACCCAACCTGCTCCATGTGCTCTGTGAAGTCCCCACCCAGTCCTTTTAAGTATCCCAGTAGTTCTTGCATGGAAGATTCCTCAGAGGCACAGACTTACCATACTAACTACAGAATTCAGCTAACCATCCAGTCCCAGTCAGGCAACCAGGAATGCCCTGAAATCAAGAGCTGGACAATGGGCCATTTCTGAACTGGGCTTAGTGGGTTTTTATAGCCTATAATGTAAGGGTAGAGACTTAGGCCAGTAATATTTCTAGCCAATTCGTAAATCTTTGAGACCATTAATTCCAGCAGTAAAAACCTCATTGTTACATTTATTATGAAAATTTCCACATTTTAGGAGATAAAGATAACTAAATTACAGATTTTGATTACACACTAAGTAAACAGTTCTAGAATGAATATTCACAACTAGGGTAGCTGCCCATTTCGAGATGGTAGATTAAAAGTATTCAGTACTCCCTCATTGCATTTTATATGTGAGTATTTGGAGTTCATTACAGAAAAACCTCCCTGTAGGGATCATGCTTTCTTCTTCTTTGTGACAGGATTCTAGGCACACAGTGGCCACATCATGAATATTCATTGAGTATGTGTGTGTGTGTGTGTACGAGGATGCATGTCATCAACTTTAACCTTTACAGAATTATTACCTTAAGAGATATGGAGAAAATCATACATTTTTTTGTCTAATGTAGCATATACTGTAATGGCTTGATTTGCTTTTAGAATATCTTTATTTTTGTCTTAGTTTCTTTATTCTTATGAGTTGCAAACATAATAGCACACTCACCAAATATTGCTAATCTTACATGGCAAAAGAATGTCGTAACGATCGTAAACCTGAACTTGCTCATTTTGCAAGATCCTGCCCAATGTTGCTAGCATCTCCAGCTTTCCACAAACTAGAATATTCCCTGATGCTTTGTTTCTTATCCTAAAGACCAGTGTGCATGTTGTTATGTGGTTCCTAGGAAGACTGTAATGTCCTAAACAAAGACGAAGGATGAAAAGAGTCAAGGGAATTGCTATGAGAAAATAAGTAGGGATATCCCTGGAGAAGGAGTTGCTTCTGTGTTCTTTTAAATGTCACAGCGTAATTGTTTCTTTTTTTAAGGAAAGAACCAGGGGGAAGAGCAGCTTATTTTCAAGCTGGAGAGCTTGGCAAATATAGGCTGCAGGGTTTACTTTGGTTTAGGAATCCCACTGCCTCACTGGAGGGTCAGTCAAAGTTCCACAGCCATTCTTGGATACTTGGAGGTGGGGCTGATTGATGTACAGCGGTGACCTGACCCAGCACTTAAGGCAAACACAACCAGAGTCATCAGTGTTAATTCCGTATCCTCCAACCAGCATTTTGAAAGTGCATTGACATTGGTGGCCTTGCACTTTTTCATCGGACTTCTAACTGGTAATTACACCTATATAATCACTGTGAAGTTATCTAGCCTAACAGTGTAGGACTCAGGACCAGTGCCTGCAATACTAAAATCTCTTACTTTGCTCTGAGTTTTGCTTTGTTCTTGTCCAGTTTAAGCTATACGTGCATTTTTCTCTTCTCTTAAGGAATAGAATATATGAGATGGTATAGACATTCAGGCACCCTGTCCCAAGCTTCTAGATAAGAAATTGTGTCTAAAAGAAAATGGAAGGAGTTGGTCAGGTGTTGTAATTTTACTATGATCTTGTCAGTAATAACTACAATACTAAGTGATAAGATGACATTCAAAAATATTTGAAATTGTCCAAACCCTCCAACTTACCTATGCTTGTATACATGCAACGATGGAATATCTTAATAGAGCACCATATTAAAAGGGCAAATTCATGTGCGGCTACCTTTTATTCTTGAGAAGATATATGCCCAGGAAGACTGTTAAATTATAGATGGCCACTTTTACCCGAAGAGGTACATAGAATGAATATTATTATATATGTTTTGGAGTCTCTTACATTAAGATTGTAAGGCAGAGTGGTTGTCTTCCCAGTCGTGGAGAAAGAAGAATCTATCCTCCCCCATCTCTTATAGTCAACAGTAACCAGTAGAGGTCACAGGTAGTTTCTACTGGGGCATTCCTGGAATGGATCTAGTCAGCAAGTGGTCACTGTGACTTGCTAGAGAGGTGAGTTTGCAATTTTATTTTACCCTCAGGTTAGGGAAACTTTGTCATCATCTTGTATACCTGACTTGGGCTACTGAATCTTTTTTTTATTTTTTATTTTTTTTTGCGGTACGCGGGCCTCTCACTGTTGTGGCCTCTCCCGTTGTGGAGCACAGGCTCCAGACGCACAGGCTCAGCAGCCATGGCTCACGGGCCTAGCCACTCCGCGGCACGTGGGATCTTCCCGGACCGGGGCACGAACACGTGTCCCCTGCATCGGCAGGCGGACTCTCAACCACTGCGCCACCAGGGAAGCCCTGGAGGTAGCTTTTGAATCTTTCCTTCTGTACTCAATATTGAGGCGCATCTCTGAAAGTAAAGTCAGCTGCTTGTGGCTTCCGGAACACTAGTTGCTTCTCACTACACAGGATGTACTAAGGATCTGAGGATAAGTTCTTGAAGAAACATTACTATCTTCCTTTCCTCTGGGAAATTCTTAAGCATGTAGAAATGTCCCATCAAGATTATGACTTAGTCAATCAAAATGGATGAACTTAGTTATATTTATTCATTATGTTTCATCTTTAAAAATTGAAGCCAATCTCCTAAAACATGTCTTAACACATGCATGTTGGAATTTTTCAAAAAACAGATATTGTCTATTTTCAATTTTAATTTTATTCACCTAAAATTGGAGGAAGATTGCCTGAAAGGGTGACATCTTCAATGGTAGAATGTTTTATCATAGAAAGAAAAGGTTTTCCCTGTAATTAATTGCACCAAAAGACTTAAAAAGGAAAATCACCACAGCATTTTTTCCCTAACCTAAATGACATGGCAAATAAGCCAGAGAAAGTTTAGTAAACAGTACAGATTTAGTTTAATCTTTATTTTTTTTAGTTTCATAGCTTGAAGAATTTAAATATTTTCTACTACACAGGATGGTAAATAAATATGAGCTTAAAGGAATAAGTGGCAGAATAAGGTTCAGTTATAACTAAAATATTTTTTGGTAATATTTCGAAACCCGTGGTTATGTATTGAACTGCCATCAGGAGGTAGGTGTCTTTCCAAACAGAAATACCCATTAAGTGGATAATGTGAGTGTATCAATAAAAGGAGTGAAGGAATCATCTCACACCGGTCAGAATGGCCATCATCAAAAAATCTACAAACAATAAATGCTGGAGAGGGTGTGGAGAAAAGGGAACACTCTTGCACTGTTGGTGGGAATGTAAATTGATACAGCCACTATGGAGAACAGTATGGAGGTTCCTTAAAAAACTACAAATAGAACTACCATATGACCCAGCAATCCCACTACTGGGCATATACCCCGAGAAGACCATAATTCAAAAAGAGTCATGTACCAAAATGTTCATTGCAGCTCTATTTACAATAGCCAGGAGATGGAAGCAACCTAAGTGTCCATCATCAGATGAATGGATAAAGACGATGTGGCACATATATACAATGGAATATTACTCAGCCATAAAAGGAAACAAAATTGAGTTATTTGTAATGAGGTGGATGGACCTAGAGTGTGTCATACAGAGTGAAGTAAGTCAGAAAGAGAAAAACAAATACTGTATGCTAGCACACATATATGGAATCTAAGAAAGAAAATTAAAAAGGTCATGAAGAACCTAAGGGTAAGACGGGAATAAAGACACAGACCTACTAGAGAAGGGACTTGAGGATATGGGGAGGGGGAAGGGTAAGCTGTGACAAAGTGAGAGAGTGGCATGGACATATATACACTACCAAACGTAAAACAGATAGCTAGTGGGAAGCAGCCGCATAGCACAGGGAGATCAGCTCGGTGCTTTGTGACCACGTAGAGGGGCGGGATAGGGAGAGTGGGAGGGAGGGAGACGCAGAGGGAAGAGATATGGGAACTTATGTATATGTATAACTGATTCACTTTGTTATAAAGCAGAAACCAACACACAATTGTAAAGCAATTATACTCCAATAAAGATGTTTAAGAAAAATAAAAGAGTGAAGGAACAAATGAATTCATGGTTTCTGCTAATTTAGGAATAGCTGTGATTTTGTAAGTATAATTGCAGTAAGTTAATTTGGATGCAATTTCAAACTTACATACCTAAAACCACATTTAATGTTGAAACACTATTAGAAAGATAAAAATGAGATGTCAAATAAAAATCAGCTAGGACAGATAAATGCAACTTAAACCAAGGAAGAAAAGAAGGAAAAATGAAAACTGGAATCTTGTGGAGGAGAGAAGTCTATACTGAAACTTATAAAAATAATATTTTGGGACGGACTTATTTATAACATGGGAAATATTTAGTGGTTTTTAATTTTGAGTTGCATGAAATGGTATGGTTTTTATGGGCTTATTTCACCTCCACATATTAATCGCTGTAGTCCTCATTTCTTCAACCTACTGTGATTATCCAGTTTCCCCTGAGGAGTTGTAGAAAATGGAAGGAAAAACAGGCCTGCAACAGTCTTGGATCATGTCCAGAAAATGTTTTTAGTCCTTGGGCTGCATGGAGGATGGTGCCCCAAGCCTGGTACACACAGGTTGGGAAAACAATGAGGATCTCAGCATATTCACTCTCAACAGGAAAGCCCTGTGTCCTTAACAAAAGGTGTACTACAGAGTACGCTGAAACACACTTGGATAACATAAACATCTCGATTCACATTTGTGTCTTTACCCATGAACAGGAAGCAATGTGGAGTAAGACAGTTTGCTTGCTAAATACCACAACTGAGGGCCCTGGGCCCTGAAAGCCAGGAAAACAGTTGTGTTAGCAATCTCTGAGGATACATGTACTAATCAACCAGTGCAAAACTAGGAGGACCAGTAGAGTCATTTAGGGTGACATTCCATAGCAATTCAGATTCCATAACCTGCTACTGTTTACTTAAGTCACAACCTCCGGACAAAAGAGAAGAGCAACTTTCCGGAATCTGAAAGGGGATGGTGAGAATGAACATGATTTGAGTCCTTGGTCGCTTGTTGGAGCACGATGAGGATGACAGACACTTGCATAAAGACACAGCTGATGTTATTTAAACCTACTTCAGAATAGAAGATTTCTTTCTACTTAACCATAAGGTAAATTCCTTTATCAAGTCCATTGTCAGTGCCCCCTAATGTGAAACAAACTTTAATGATGCTACTAAAACGTTAGGGCTAAAATGAAGTTTAATAGGTAAGTTGAACTTCTCTATTATTCAAAGTTTAAGTGTGCAGATACTAAAGGGAAGGTTTTACTGTACCCCTGACTAGTTGTCATTTCTTTCATTCAAGCAGATAACCAACTGTCACAGAGAAACATGCAGAACAGTTGCAGGGTTCTGATATTTTAGAATTCTGAATTTTTATGATATCTACCTTATGCATGATAGAATAGTAGTCTGTCACTTTTATTCTGTTTGGATTTTAACGTTTATGATTTATAGAATATAGTCATGAAAATAAGATATATAGAAAGAAATTTAAATGATGTATAACATTTCCAGGAAAATATTTGCTTCTGGAAGTTTTATTTGATATATTAGATATATAGCCACACACACCCACACACTCTATATGTGGGTATGTATGTGTGTTACACAGGTTTTTGTTTTGTTTTTACAGACTATTACACGAGGCTTTGTTCAAACTAAAAAATACATTTAGAGCAGGATGTTCCCACTTTGAATCCTTATGGATTCTTGGAAATCTTAAGAATTTATTTCAAGTTCTTCCAAGGAGTTCATTTCAGAAGCAGCACTCTAAACCAAACCCTTTGGTCTCTTGGAAGACAGAAAACTCTGGCTTATCCACAAGCAAATCCTTCCCTTAAGCCCACTGAGAACCAACCTGGAAAATGATGATTTGATTTCACTATAGGGTTTGATAGGCTGTTTAATATTTCTTTAAAGCTTCTAGCAGAAGCTGCTGTGCCACTCAAATGCAAGGTTTGTGCCAAATGTTTCTTCAAAGTGTCAGGGCAGAAGGATCAAACTTTTCCATTTTCAAGCAAACAAACAGAAAAAGAAAGGCATCAGAAATATCTTATTTCCTGTGTGGTGATTTCTAAGATAAATTACTGTTACGTGACATACTTCTTAGAAAGTATTTTATTTCTCAGCTTTAAAAAAGAATTTAATTAGGTATGCTTCCATGTCCCTGGAAAAGTGTCTGTGTGTGTGTGTGCGTGCGTGCGTGCGTGCGTGCGTGTGTGCCTATGCATGCATGTATGTGAGTTTAACTCTTTCAGGAATTTGACACCCAAGTGCTGTGTATCTCCGAACTTAACAGATTGTCAGATGGCATAGATGTCAATATAATTGTTTAAAAGACAGACTAGTATGGTTAGTATGTCTGTTTATTTACTACATGGAACAAAATCACTTTAAGTCTCATTATTCCTCTGATTTCTTTTCTGGTTTTATACATTCATCACAATGAAAGCTTCTTAGCCTTTCATAGCATATCACCTTGATCAAGCCATCAGCTAATGTGAATGTATAAATTGATTTCTGTAACCCTTCTTAAAATTATTTTATTGATTTCCTTTTTAAGACCCCACTTCAGGGACTATTTATAGTGTAGATGACATTTCTCAACACAAAACTCTGTTGTACCCTCAATTCAATGAATTTTATATTTCTGCCATGTGAAATTATAAATTAATTGCTCACATAATTTTTTTCAACCTTTTTCTGGTATTTGGTTAGCTAAATGCTTATTTTTGTAATTGATTTTTTTCTTATTATTTCATAACAACATGCTTTGAGGTCTAGTTATTCTTTTACCTGAAGATTTCTGTTTTTTCCCCCTAATAATTTCCTTTCTAATGTGTGAACACAAATTGTCCTGACAACTATGCTGATCTTAACACTTCCTTAAGGTTCTTAGTATTGCTTAAATGTTGACTTTTCCCCACTGTCCTTAGAGAGTTAAGTCTATTTTGCAAACAGTTCAAGTAAAGATAGGTGCGCCAACATATTTAGAAGGCCTGTGAAATTTACATATTGATCTGGCCCAGCCCACATGAGACTATCCACATATACAGAGGTGCTCTCTCTTTAATCTGTCTTTTACACACAGCTCCTACCATGACTTCTATGAGACATAGGGGGAAGTTTACTTTATATCACTAATGCAGTAAGTTTACTTTCATTGTGTGCTCTATTCATTAGACGACATAGCTTAAGTCTAAACTTTAATGACCCTGATATTCTGCATTTTATCTTTAATGATGTCCTTTGAAATTTTCCTTTAAACGTGATATTAAAAACTTCCATTTTAATCTCTCAAGCTTTCGCTGGCATTACCGTGTACTGCTATGTCTTGTGCATTTAATATTCTCTTTTAAAGTTATGTACATATATATTTATTTTTATTCCTGCACGTGAAGGCCCTCCTCACCACATGAAGCAGGTAGAACCTGCCACTGGTTTAATACTTCCATAAATGTAAGACAGCAATTGAAAAACTAGGTATTTGTTTGTATAGCACACACAATCAGGTGTCGTATGCATGTGCATAAATATGTGTGTGTGTATAGATCTTCATGATTAGTTAGCCCAAGGATTAAAGTGATAAGACGAATTTTGCCTTGGTTTTACACTGGTGACTAATGTTTTGAGATACTTTACAGTGTTATGTGTTATAGGTCTTCAGAATGAATTTTGTTTTAGCTAATCTCAAAATAATTCTGTTAACTGCCACTTACAGAATATGTTCACTGTTCATTCCTTGTTTATTGTACTTAGATATCATTTTCTAAGAGGAGGTTATTTATAATTGTTATTCAATTTGAACAAATGGGTTGAAAAGAATACGTAAATGAGGTATTGATCAAGAACTTATTTATATATATATTTTTTTTATTTCAGAAAAGAGTATATAGGCTCTTCAGTCAGTCTTTCAGGGTTTTAATCCTTGTTTTGGCACATGCTAGCTGTGTGACCTCAACTAGTTGTCTAAAGAAAATAGTAAGGTGGTGTGGTGGGTCAATGAGATAACTTATGTGAAACACTTATTTCAACAACTGGCAGACAGCAAGCCCCCAGTACATGTTAACTCTGTTACCTTATCATCGTCATAATTTATAGGTCTTTGATTGCCCATACAATCTAGAATTGCAAAGCAGATCATACCAAAATTCTTTTCATTTGCTAGACTGTAAAAAAAATGAATCACTTAAAACTTTTTATCTACTATATAGAATCTGCATACATCTTTACGTTTTAAATTTAAATCTAACATATGATTTGATCTTCAGCTTGAGGCTGTAGGTAGGCTCTGTAGTTATTCTCTTTGACAAGAAAGGAAATCAGGAATATGAGGACTGTGTGCTGCCCAGTTCACAAAACCTATTATTATTAAAAGAGCTGTGGTCAGGACTTGGGCTGTGTGATTCCTCTTCTAGAACTCTTATTATGCCTACATTGTCTGCTTCTCACATATGTTGCAATGTTTATAATTACTCAACATACTTTACTCTTCCTCTTTTATTTCACAAGTGTTAAATTCCATGAATCAGCTCATCTAGAAATACTGTTCTAAAGGATTTTCTGAAACCATACAAATGCTAGAAGAAAGTTTATTATTTTTTATATTCTTGGAGAAAGACTTTCAAAGCATGACACAATACCTAAAAGGAATTGCTGTGAAAGTTAATGGCATAAAAATTGAAATTGTCAGTAATTTAAAAATGCAATAAAAATAAAGTTTAAAATAGTCAAAAATGTTTTAAAAACTGTCAAATGTCAGAAGACTGGCTATTGCCTTACTAGCTAATAAGGAAGGACAAACAAACCCACAGGGGAAAAAAAAAGATGAACAAAGATATTATCACAAATATTTAAAAATATAAATGCCAATATGCTTAAGAAAATAGGTGAACTTTCACTCAAATATTTACTGATAAAATAAGTACTTGTTAAAAACAAAGTTTAGTGTAAACCAGTGTGAGACGGGCATTTTCACACATTGCTGTGTACACGTATGAACAGAAATTTGGTAAAACTCCCCCTGCCAAAAAAAGTACATACTTTTACATTTCACTTTCTGCTATTTACTAGTGTCCTAGCACAGTAAACAAAACTATATGGGAACTTCCCTGGTGGTCCAGTGGTTAAGACTTCACCTTCCAATGCAGGGGGTGTGGGTTTGATCCCTGGTCAGGGAGATAAGATCCCACATGCCTCGCGGCCAGAAAACCACAACATAAAACAGAAGCAATATTGTAACAAATTCAATAAAGACTTCATTCTCCATTTTTTGATTAAGAAAATAAGAGTAAGTAGTTATTTAACTCCTAATCCCCAGTCAATATAGCTAGCAATGGTAACATCAGAAGTCATGGATGTCTGTCTGATTCCAAATTCTAAGTGGTCTTCCAGAAAAAAAACGACTTCCCAAAGCACTGTGCCTAAGCTGACTTAAGCATATTGACAGTTTTATCTTTCATTCTACTAAATTTTGTCTAGTGCTGTAGTGGATTTACAGAAGGCAAGGTATAGCCTCATATAAAAATATCCCTTCAAAATATTGCACATACATTATATTTTTAAAATGAAAACCCCAACATGCATTACTCAGAAATGGGTGCGGCAGTTTTCTGCCTTGTTCAAGGTGAATATTTTGCTCAAAATATAGATATATGGTTGCAGATTTTACTTAGCTCTAGATTTCCTGGGTGTTGTGTGCTAAGCTACGCAGAACGGTTGCCTATGGGATTGAACACTTAACAGCTGCCTCTGGGAATGTAAATTTGATTCTTTGGGCTGCTCATGGGAGGGTGTGACATTTTCCTCTCCAGAGAGAGAGGATTTGGATGGCATTAGGCTACTGAGTAAATAGTGATCCAAGTAAGTTCAGTGTCAGCTTAGGCATCTATTTTACACGTATTTTTTTCTGAATCATCTTTCTCTAACAGTGTTCAAATTTTCATTATAATTTAACTCTCCTTGACCTCCCTGGTGGTCCAGTGGTTAAGAATCCGCCTTCCAATGCAGGTGACGTGGGTTCAGTCCCTGGTCAGGGAACTAAGATCCCACATGCTGCGGGGCAACTAAGCCCACGTGCCACAACTACTGAGCCCATGCGCCACAACGAAGAGCCCACACACTGCAATGAAAGATCCCGCATGCTGCAACCAAGACCTGACACAACCAAAATTTAAAAAAATAATAATTTAACTAGCCTTTCAATATATTTAAGATATGCTGTTTAAAATGGCATCTGAACTCCTATGTTGGTGGACTCTTTCTGAATTGTCACACTGGAGGGTGTGTGTATGTGTGTGTATCTGTGAGAAGGCTGAGAAGGAAAGTATCAAAGTAGCTTAAATACAATAAAATAGATACTCTTAATCAAAATAGTTATTAAATTAGCTTTTATACTACCTTTTTATTAATACCACAAAGTTAAAAGGTCACAATTATAAGGGAATCATCTTTTTAAATTATCTGAAATCTCTGTAAGTTATTCTTTTTAAATGAAAAGCATCAATCATAATGAGATTACACAAGGCCATTTCTACTTTATTGTAATTAAATGATCAGATATTTTTTAAAAATTCTAATATACCTGAAGACTTTTATAACTTATTAATTTTTAAATAAATGTGTCTGTAAAAATATCCTGGAGAAAGAAAGCAATGCTAGAGGGAAAAAAGTGCTTTGGATTCCTTTCCAGTTGTATTGCACAGCTAGCAAATGAGAGGATCCAACACATGCCCAGAAGTGACAGCACAAGCAATCCAATGAGGACTGGTTTAAATACAATCTGATGAACTAAATGTATTTCTGCCTGTTACTGTTAGGTTGTTGTCTTTCAAGGCTGACTTAAAGGCATTTATTTAGCTGATCTGTCTGATAGATGACAGTTTAACCTTCTGAAGATTTTGATTTTTGCCTGTATGTTTCTGAGAATTTCTTTGTAAAAATGTATTTTTAATATCGAGGGTCTTTTTTATCCTCCCAAAGTGCAAGATTTGGTTAGATTTTAAAATAATTACTTTCTTTTAAAGTAACTTTAGTATATGCTTTTTTATATTAAAAGGTCATCCTAAATAGTAGAATTATTTAAATGTTATGTAACAGTTGTCTTTTTAACTGAAGAGATCTAAGAGAAATTTAATTTGGGGGGTTTTCGTAGAAGGATTTTGCTGTGCTCATGAAACTTCTATAAAACTAAGAGAAAATAATAAATAGTGAAGAACTTCCAGTTAGAACAATAGGCTATTTCCTTTTATAAACGTCTGTTTGTTATCCTTGTTGATTGACAGAGTCTCCAGTCGTTTTCGCAATTATTAGGCTCAACACACTTTAGATTTATGAAAAGTGCATTTTGTTTAAACTTTATGAAATGAGGTTTTCAAGCAGGAAAGTTAGACTCTGATAATTCTGCCCAATCTACACTTTCCACCCCTGGGCCCAGTTTATCATCTGGAATAATGATTCTGTAGTAAAAGAGTATATTAGAGGCCACTCAACAAGTTAGTTCCTTTTGTCTCTCTGGCCTCTAACTTACTTGGATGGGAAAATGGCCAAAAGAAAAAAAAAAGTACTGCAGAGGATCTCAGATATAGGTAATGGGTCCTTACCAGAACATAAAAATAGACCTGTAGGAGCCATATCAGTGGTGGGATGTGTGTGGGGTTTTTGTTTGTTTGTTTGTTGTTTTAATTACTCTTGCAACAGAACACTCACTGGGATCTGACGTCTGTCTGTCTGTCTCTCTCTTTTTTTTTTTTTTCTTAAAGCATATTTAAACTCACACTTTTTATAATGGGGATTTCAGTGTAGGGTTTTCTGCAGAATACCATTTGGTCCTACTAAGAATTGACCGTTCAAATGTTGGAGCATTTGATTGAAAAATCCTTCTTAGCCTTTTTAAAGGTAAGTCATAATGATTTTTTTTTTAAATAAAAAGATTTCTATCTCCCAAATGATAGGAGATGACACTACTATATAAACACCCATTAGAAGTTATAGAACAGGAACAGCAAGCAGGAACTGTTTTCTTGAAGTTATTAGGCTTTTTTTAAAACGTAGGTTTGTGTTGTTTTCCAAGTTATCAATCTTCTTACCTTTTATGTTTAAAAAAATATTGAAACCTTGTCCACCAGCCTATGACATTTTGTTTCTTGATGTTTAAAATCTTATGTTTATTTGTAAATATTTATTTGTTAATATTTAAAATGATGTACTATCCAATTTGATTATTGCAGAACTTTCATTATCTACTTAGGCTATTTATACATGATTTTTAATTTAAATTATGAATGAAAATCAACATAAATAAAAACCAGTATAGTAGGATTAGTTCTTATAAATGACTTGCCACTCTATGCCAACATGCTTTCTAATATGCAATTGTTAACTACTTATTATTTTAGAGAGTCATTATTTTGTTTAATCTTCTATCTTAATTTCACAACTTTTAGTGAACCTGACTTTGTTTACATGGTTAAATGCAGTGCATGTTTTGGATACATTCTTATTAAGCATTTTTTTTAAATGAACAAAGATATTGTAATTGCTACTGGGGATGGTTAATTGTATTAATTCCAAATAATGATTCTGATTTATATAAATGTTTATAAATTATATAAAATTTGGTAACAGAATAAAAAAACAAAATTAAAGTTTTTGGATATTTAGGAAGCTTATTACAAATATCAGCAAATTATTTTCTTGAATGATGATACAAAGTTTAGAGGACAAATCATTCTAGAGAAATTAAAAGTTTTAATTTATAGTAATTTATAGTAAGTGAATTCATACATAACTGTAAATGGCATAAATTCTCTAGAGTATATTTCTAACAGTTTCTAGAATTGTAACATATTGAAAGATGTTTTTGAAATCTTTTCATGTACTTTTCAGTCCTTGACTGTGTAGTTTTAAATTAGGAAAAGAAACAGTGCTTTTAGTATTCGTTCAAAAAATAACCAAAATAATAATTTTTAAAAATTTTGTTATGTAGAGAGTCCAGTGGTGGACTGGATTTTATGAGAGGAAAAATACATAGAAATTTTTTCATTTACCAAAATCATTATGAGACCGGAACAATAAATCCAATACAAACTCATCAGAAGTTAAGCTGGGAGGAATAACATAATTACAACTGGAGAGGTATTGGACAGAGTGTACTAAAAATTTTGGAATTTATTTTGGGAGTTATAGTTGCTATGCTTAATTTTTAAGAAAATGTTAGCAAAAAATACTTGTGGATTTTTTTTTCTTCCTGAAGGAATGGATTCTGTAACTATTTTCTGATTTAATCCAAACGTGTTTTAATTCACTGGCCCAAGTCATGGCTGAAAGTTTCAAGGGGCATTAGTCTAACCTAGAAGCTGCCTTTTCATTTGCATAATATTCTAAATCCTGGTATACATAAGAATAAACTATTTCATCAGATTTTACTGTAACCTAAGAGTTTTGGAAATAATCATTCTTCTTTGTGTAACTTATACACATTTATTAGATTTTTAAAAAATAATACTTGGCCAATTTGCAATAACATTTTACTATTAGGTTATTCAAAATAATATTTCAAATAACATAACATGTGCTATGATAGGAATTTTTATTCATTACCTCATTGAATTTTATTTGACATTTTAAACCATATATGATGTATTTATACACATTTTAGAGAAAACTGAGCCACAGAAAACTATAATGTTAGACTGTGAATTGAACCTAATTATTTGAATTCAAAGCTCAGAATAATTGCAAATCTTATAGTATTCTACTGTTTACAGTAAGAGTTGGGCTGGGAAAAAAGAGATAATAGCATTTCTATCTAGGACTCAACAATCAAGAATGGCTCTAGGGCTTCCCTGGTGGCGCAGTGGTTGAGAGTCTGCCTGCCGATGTAGGGGACGCGGGTTCGTGCCCCGGTTCGGGAAGATCCCACGTGCCGCGGAGCGGCTGGGCCCGTGAGCCATGGCCGCTGAGCCTGCGCGTCTGGAGCCTGTGCTCCGCAACGGGAGAGGCCACAACAGTGAGAGGCCCGCATACCGCAAAAACAAACAAACAAACAAACAAAAGAATGGCTCTAGATAAACCTATTTAAACGGACATGACTCTAAGAGAATCATTTCAAACCTATAGTAATCTCTATACTCAAGTACTCCAAAAACTACCCCAAAAAGGTTGGTTTGCTTCTAGTAGAACATTTAGTGTAATAATAAAGTCAATGTAATTATTGTTTTAATTTTCTAAGACTACCACCAAAACAAGTTTTAACTTGTTATATTTGAAAGGCATAATTTAGTAAAGTATATTATTGTTTTGTATTATAGATGTCTATAAACTTTTTTCTGTTATATATGTTTAGCTCCGTATATTCTGATAGGATGGAAATGCCCATATAAATTAAAAGGATTATGGTAACTTGAATAAGAGAAGGTGTCGGAGATCTCCTAATCTAGTTATTTAAATATTTTCCACATCGCTGTTGGGTTCTGTGGGGATGACTCAGAGCCCAAATGAGATGTGACTGGAAAGGGGAAAGGGCCACAGTTCTTGCCAACTTTGACCAGAATAGCTATTCTTTTAACTATCTTTATATGTTGGGATTGTGTGTAAAATAAGTACTAGTCTAATTCCCTTCTGTTTCCACATAATGAAACACAACCAGATTTAAATGATTGACTTAACTAGTTTGATGTGAATCTGCATCTTCCTCCTGGCTAGGGAATCATGGCTTTTTAAACACACCTAGATATCATATAAAGTAAGAGTGTGAACAGGAACTTAATTTGGAAAGCTAATTTTCATCATTCATATTCAACCTATTGTTGAATTAATCACCCCCAGAACTCTAAAACTGCGTTTTGTGGGCAGATACTGTATTTATTAGGTGAGGAAGACTGTGTATCAAAAGAATCACAGTGTGTGTCTAGTGGAAAACAGAGGGGTGTGATCTGGTATCCTATTCCAAGGAAAAGTGGAAGGAAGGCTTATGGAGAGAATAGGAAATTTCTAACTCACTCGTGAGTTAGAAAATGTCATTCAGGTCCTGGCACTCATTTATGGTACAAGTACATACTGTTATAATCTGAAAATGTTAAAGTTTCGTAGTTCACATCCCAGGAAACTGTACCTCTGGGCCATGCCTTTTCTGAGTGGAGTTTCCCAGGAAACACAGCTCTATCTGCACATGGGAATAATTACAGATTCTCTGGGAACTTTATTTTTCTGACCTACTAATGGAGACGCTTCTTATAGCTCAGTCTCAGTTCCTATCACCAGGTTTCCAACATAGTAGAATGGCATAAATCTCATAAGTTCATCTAGAAACATTTCGTAGATATGACAGCAAAAAAAGAAACAGCCACGTGTACATATACTCATGAATTCTACAAAAGGAATAGGACTTAATGTCTGTGAACTGATAGGATACAGCTGATCTCCATATAGACTGAAGAAAGTTATGGGATTAGTGATATCTTAAAACATTTCTTTTTATTTTCTCTTCCTTCTTCTTATTGGTCTCAAAAATATGTTTTCTTCCCTGTACCTTTGATTATTTTTTGTTTTCTAAATTTAAGTACTTTAAGCAAGCAATAAGTTATTACAGATATCAATATCTTAGTTTTTGTTTATGTTTGAGTAAAATGTGCTTTCTTTTTTTCTTTTTCTACATCTTTATTGGAGTATAACTGCTTTGCAATGGTGTGTTAGTTTCCACTTTACAACAAGGTGAATCAGTTATACATATACATGTGTTCCCATATCTCTTCCCTCTTGTGTCTCCCTCCCTCCCACCCTCCGTATCCCACCCCTCGAGGTGGTCACAAAGCACCGAGCTGATCTCCCTGTGCTATGCAGCTGCTTCCCACCAGCAATCTATTCTACCTTTGGTAGTGTGTATATGTGCATGCCACTCTCTCACTTTGTCACAGCTTACCCTTCCCCCTCCCCATAACCTCAAGTCCATTCTCTAGTAGGTCTGTATCTTTATTCCTGTCTTACCCATAGGTTCTTCATGACATTGTTATTTTTTCTTAGATTCCATATATATGGGTTAGCATACGGTATTTGTCTTTCTCTTTCTGACTTACTTCACTCTGTATGACAGACTCTAGGTCCATCCTCCTCACTACAAATAATTCAATTTCGTTTCTTTTTATGGTTGAGTAATATTCCATTGTATATATATGCCACATCGTCTTTATCCATTCATCTAATGATGGACATGTAGGTTGCTTCCATCTCCTGGCTATTGTAAATAGAGCTGCAATGAACATTTTGGTACATGACTCTTTTTGAATTATGGTTTTCTCAGGGTATATGCCCAGGAGTGGGTTTGCTGGGTCGTATGGTAGTTCTATTTGCAGGTTTTTAAGGAACCTCCATACTGTTCTCCATAGTGGCTGTACCAATTCACGTTCCCACCAGCAGTGCAAGAGTGTTCCCTTTTCTCCACACCCTCTCCATCATTTATTGTTTCTAGGTTTTTTGATGATGGCCATTCTGACCAGTGTGAGATGATATCTCATTGTACTTTTGATTTGCATTTCTCTAATGATTAATGATGTTGAGCATTCTTTCATGTGTTTGTTGGCAATCTGTATATCTTCCTTGGAGAAATGTCTGTGTAGGTCTTCTGCCCATTTTTGGATTGGGTTGTTTGTTGTTTTGTCATTGAGCTGCATGAGCTGCTTGTAAATTTGGAGATTAATCCTTTGTCAGTTGCTTCATTTGCAAATATTTTCTCCCATTTTGAGGGTTGTCTTTTGGTCTTGTTTATGGCTTCCTTTGCTGTGCAAAAGCTTTTAAGTTTCATTAGGTCCCATTTGTTTATTTTTGTTTTTATTTCCATTTCTCTAGGAGGTGGGTCAAAAAGGATCTTGCTGTGATTTATGTCACAGAGTGTTCTGCCTATGTTTTCCTCTAAGAGTTTGATAGTTTCTGGCCTTACATTTAGGTCTTTAATCCATTTTGAGCTTATTTTTGTGTATGGTTTTACGGAGTGTTCTAATCTCATACTTTTACATGTACCTGTCCAGTTTTCCCAGCACCACTTATTGGAGAGGCTGTCCTTTCTCCACTGTACATTCCTGCCTCCTTTATCAAAGATAAGGTGACCATATGTGTGTGGGTTTATCATTGGGCTTTCTGTCCTTCTCCATTGATCTATATTTCTGTTTTTGTGCCCGTACCATACTATCTTGATTGCAGTAGCTTTGCAGTATAGTCTGAAGTCAGGGAGCCTGATACCTCCAGCTCCGTTTTTCATTCTCAAGATTGCTTTGGCTATTCAGGGTCTTTTGTGTTTCCATACAAATTGTGAAATTTTTTGTTCTAGTTCTGTGAAAAATGCCAGTGGTAGGTTGATAGGGATTGCATTGAATCTGTAGATTGCTTTGGGTAGTAGAGTCATTTTCACAATGTTGATTCTTCCTATCCAAGAACATGGTATATCTCTCCATCTATTTGTATCATCTTTAATTTCTTTCATCAGTGTCTTATAAATTTCTGCATATCGGTCTTTGGTCTCCTTAGGTAGGTTTATTCCTAGATACTTTATTCTTTTTGTTGCAATGGTAAATGGGTGTGTTTCCTTGGTTTCACGTTCAGATTTTTCATCATTAGTGTATAGGAATGCCAGAGATTTCTGTGCATTAATTTTGTATCCTGCTACTTTACCAAATTCATTGATTAGCTCTAGTAGTTTTCTAGTAGCATCTTTAGGATTCTCTATGTATAGTATCATGTCATCTGCAAACAGTGACAGCTTTACTTCTTCTTTTCTGATTTGGATTCCTTTTTTTTCCTTTTCTTCTCTGATTGCTGTGGCTAAAACTTCCAAAACTATGTTGAATAAGAGTGGTGAGAGTGGGCAACCTTGTTTTGTTCCTGATGTTAGTGGAAATTCTTTCAGTTTTTCACCATTGAGGACGATGTTGGCTGTAAGTTTGTCATATATGGCCTTTATTATGTTCAGGAAAGTTCCCTCTATGCCTACTTGCTGCAGGGTTTTTATTATAAATGGGTGTTGAATTTTGTCGAAAGCTTTCTCTGCATCTGTTGAGATGATCATATGGTTTTTCTCCTCCAGTCTGTTAATATGGTGTATCACGTTGTTCAGTTTGCGTATATTGAAGAATCCTTGCATTCCTGGAATAAACCCAACTTGATCATGGTGTATGATCCTTTTAATGTGCTGTTGGATTCTGTTTGCTAGTATTTTGTTGAGGATTTTTGCATCTGTGTTCATCAGTGATAGTGGCCTGTAGTTTTCTTTCTTTGTGACATCCTTGTCTGGTTTTGGTATCAGGGTGACTGTGGCCTCGTAGAATGAGTTTGGGAGTGTTCCTCCCTCTGTTATATTTTGGAAGAGTTTGAGAAGGATAGGTATTAGCTCTTCTCTAAATGTTTGATAGAAATCACCTGTGAAGCCATCTGGTCCTGGCCTTTTTTTTGTTGGAAGATTTTTAATCAGAGTTTCAATTTCAGTGCTTCTGATTGGTCTGTTCATATTTTCTATTTCTTCCTGATTCAGTCTTGGCAAGTTGTGCATTTCTAAGAATTTGTCCATTTCTTCCAGGTTGTACATTTTATTGGCATAGAGTTGCATGTAGTAATCTCTCATGATCTTTGTATTTCTGCAGTGTCAGTTGTTACTTCTCGTTTTTCATTTCTAATTCTATTGATTTGAGTCTTTTCCCTTTTTTTCTTGATGAGTCTGGCTAATGGTTTATCAATTTTGTTTATCTTCTCCAGGAACCAGCTTTTACTTTTATAGTTCTTTGCTGTCGTTTCCTTCATTTCTTAGTCATTTATTTCTGATCTGATCGTTATGATTTCTTTCCTTCTGCTAACATTGGGGTTTTTTTGTTCCTCTTTCTCTAATTGCTTTAGATGCAAGGTTAGGTTGTTTATACGAGATGTTTCCTGTTTCTTAAGGTAGGATTTTATTGCTATAAACTTCCCTCTTAGAACTGCTTTTGCTGCATCCCATAGGTTTTGGGTCGTCGTGTCTCCACTGTCATTTGTTTCTAGGTACTTTTTGATTTCCTCTTTGATTTCTTCAGTGATCTCTTGGTTATTAAGTAGTCTATTGTTTAGCCTCCATGTGTTTGTATTTTTTACAGATTTTTTCCTGTAATTGGTATCTAGTCTCATAGCGTTGTGGTCAGAAAAGATACTTGATACAATTTCAATTTTCTTAAATTTACCAAGGCTTGATTTGTGACCCAAGATATGATCTTTCCTGGAGAATGTTCCATGAGCACCTGAGAAAAATGTGTATTCTGTTGTTTTTGGATGGAATGTCCTATAAATACCAATTAAGTCCATCTTGTTTAATGTATCATTTAAAGCTTGTGTTTCCTTATTTATTTTCATTTTGGATGATCTGTCCATTGGTGAAAGTGGGGTGTTAAAGTCCCCTACTATGAATGTGTTACTGTCGATTTCCCCTTTTATGGCTGTTAGTATTTGCCTTATGTATTGAGGTGCTCCTATGTTGGGTGAATAAATATTTACTATTGTTATATCTTCTTCTTGGATCGCTCCCTTGATCATATGTAGTGTCCTTCTTTGTCTCTTGTAATAGTCTATATTTTAAAGTCTATTGTGTCTGATATGAGAATTGCTACTCCAGCTTTCTTTTGGTTTCCATTTGCATGGAATATCTTTTTCCACCCCCTCACTTTCAGTCTGTATGTGTCCCTAGGTCTGAAGTGGGTCTCTTGTAGACAGCAAGTGTTTTTGTATCCATTCAGCCAATCTGTGTCTTTTGGTGGGAGCATTTAATCCATTTACATTTAAGGTAATTATCGATATGTATGTTCCTATTCCCATTTTCTTAATTGTTTTGGGTTCGTTATTGTAGGTCTTTTCCTTCTCTTGTGTTTTTTGCCTAGAGAAGGTCCTTTAGCCTTTGTTGTAAAGCTGGTTTGGTGGTGCTGAACTCTCTCAGCTTTAGCTTGTCTGTAAAGGTTTTAATTTCTCCATCAAATCTGAATGAGATCCTTGCTGGGTAGAGTAATCTTGGTTGCAGGTTTTTCTCCTTCATCACTTTAAATATGTCCTGCCAGTCCCTTCTGGCTTGCAGAGTTTCTGCTGAAAGATCAGATGTTAACCTTATGGGGATTCCCTTGTGTGTTATTTGTTGTTTTTCTCTTGCTGCTTTTAATATGTTTTCTTTATATTTAATTTTTGACAGTTTGATTAATATGTGTCTTGGCATGTTTCTCCTTGGATTTATCCTGTATGGGACTCTCTGTGCTTCCTGGACTTGATTAACTATTTCCTTTCCCATATTAGGGAAGTTTTCAACTATAATCTCTTCAAATATTTTCTCAGTCCCTTTCTTTTTCTCTTCTTCTTCTGGGACCCCTGTACTTCAAATGTTGGTGCGTTTAATGTTGTCCCAGAGGTCTCTGAGACTGTCCTCAGTTCTTTTCATTCTTTTTTCTTTATTCTGCTCTGCAGTAGTTATTTCCACTATTTATTCTTCCAGGTCATTTATCCGTTCTTCTGCCTCAGTTATTCTGCTATTGATCCCATCTAGAGTATTTTTAATTTCATTTATTGTGTTGTTCATCATTGCTTGTTTCCTCTTTAGTTCTTCTAGGTCCTTGCTAAATGTTTCTTGCATTTTCTCTATTTCCAAGATTTTGGATCATCTTTACTATCATTATTCTGAATTCTTTTTCAGGTAGACTGCCTATTTCCTCTTCATTTGTTAGGTCTGGTGGGTTTTTATCTTGCTCCTTCATCTGCCGTGTGTTTTTCTGTCTTCTCATTTTGCTTCTCTTACTGTGTTTGGGGTCTCCTTTTTGCAGGCTGCAGGTTCGTAGTTCCCATTGTTTTTGGTGTCTGTCCCCAGTGGCTAAAGTTGGTTCAGTGGGTTGTGTAGGCTTCCTGGTGGAGGGGACTAGTGCCTGTGTTCTGGTGGATGAGGCTGGATCTTGTCTTTCTGGTGGGCAGGTCCACGTCTGGTGGTGTGTTTTGGGGTGTCTGTGGCCTTATTATGATTTTAGGCAGCCTCTCTGCTAATGGGTGGGGTTGTGTTCCTGTTTTGCTAGTTGTTTGGCATAGGGTGTCCAGCACTGTAGCTTGCTGGTCGTTGAGTGAAGTTGGGTGCTGGTGTAGAGATGGAGATCTCTGGGAAATTTTCGCCATTTGATATTATGTGGAGCTGGGGGGTCTCTTGTGGACCAGTGTCCTGAAGTTGGCTCTCCCACCTCAGAGGCACAGCACTGACTCCTTGCTGCAGCACCAAGAACCTTTCATCCACACGGCTCAGAATAAAAGGGAGAAAAAGTAGAAAGAAAAAAAAAAGAAAGAAAGAAAGAAGAGAAAATAAAATAATGTAAGATAAAATAAAATAAAGTTATAAAAATAAAAAATAATTATTAAGAAAAAAAATTTTTTTAAGTTAAAAAAAAAGGGACGGACAGAACGCTAGGACAAAAGGTGAAAGCAATGCTGTACAGACAAAATCTCACACAGAAGCATACACATACACACTCACAAAAAGAGGAAAAGGGGAAAAAATCATAAATCTTGCTCTCAAAGTCCACCTCCTCAATTTGGGATGATTCGTTGTCTGTTCATGTATTCCACAGATGCAGGGTACATCAAGTTGATTTAATCCGCTGCTCCTGAGGCTGCTGGGAGAGATTTCCCTTTCTCTTCTTTGTTCGCACAGCTCCCGGGGCTCAGCTTTGGATCTGGACCCGCCTTTGCATGTAGGTCGCCGGAGGGCGTGTGTTCTTCGCTCAGACATGACGGGGTTAAAGGAACCGCTGATTCGGGGGCTCTGGCTCACTCAGGCTGGGGGGAGGGAGGGATATGGATGCGGGGCGAGCCTGTGGTGGCAGAGGCCGGTGTAACGTTGCACCAGCCTGAGGCGTGCCATGTGTTCTCCCGGGGAAGTTGTCCCTGGATCCCGGGACCCTGGCAGTGGCGGGCTGCACAGGCTCCCCGGAAGGGGGTTGTGGATAGTGACCTGTGCTCGCACACAGGCTTCTTGGTGGCGGCAGCAGCAGCCTTAGCGTCTCATGCCCGTCTCTGGGGCCCGCGCTGTTAGCCCCGGCTCGTGCCCGTCTCTGGAGCTCCTTTAAGCAGCGCTCTTAATCCCCTCTCCTCTCGCACCCAGAAACAAAGAGGGAAGGAAAAGTCTCTTGCCTCTTCGGCAGCTCCAGACCTTATCCCAGACTCCCTCCCGGCTAGCCGTGGCGCACTAACCCCCTGCAGGCTGTGTTCACACCGCCAGTCCTCTCCTCAATGTCTTATTATGAAGAAGAAATAACAGTAAAGAATAAAACTTAATCTAATATTAGCAAGTAAAATAAATTTTATTATGTAAGAAGCTGTACTACTGAGAAAACCATGTGTGCAAAACACAAATTTTATGTGCTCTAAATGGCTACATGTGAGAGGAGAGTGGGGAATAACTATACTTTTTTTATGAAGCTCTTGAATAGAATGTCCTGAGTAACCTGAACTTTTATGTATTCAATTCATGTCCTACTTAATTTGTTAGTCCCTCCTTTGCTTCAGGTGAATAAAACTACAGTTGACCCTTGAACAGAACAGGTTTGAACTTTGTGGGTCCACTTTGACACAGAATTTTTTCCGTAGATACTACAGTACTACCTGATCCACAATGTGTAGTTGGTTGGATCCACAGATGCAGAACTACAGATAAGGAGGGCTGACTGTATAGTTATATGTGGATTTTCCACTGCCTGCAGGGACCATAACCCCTCCGTGTTGTTCAAGGGTCAACTTGTAATTGTAATTTTGTAGTATGAAGCATAAGGTTAAAGTATAATTATAATAGCAATACTTAACTTATGGTGACAGGGCACTGAAGCATAATAAATGAACGCAAGTAAGTAGTTCCCCCATATTCATGGGTGTGGAGGATACCTTCTAAGACCCTCATTGGGTGCCTGCACCCAGAGATAGCACCAAACCCTAAGTAGTCCCCCTGTAGCCAAGATTTTGCTTTCTACAGGTTCAGTTACCTTCACTTGACCACTTTTGACCATGGGTAAGTGAAACTGTGGAAAGCAAAGCCATTGATAAAGGAGGACTACACTACACATGTGAAATATCTTGCCTATTCTTAGAGAGAAAAAAAAAAGGAAACTTACATCAAGGTAACAAAAATATGTCGGCCAATAGAAAATGTGAAAAATTAGATAAACTCAATCTTTTTCTGTTGAAAATATCAGTACACATATGCAGGAATGTTAGAGTAACTCTTGTATCTTTGCTTATGCATCATCCAGACAGTGTCAGACTAGGAACTGTCTAACCATGCAATTCAACCCAAAAAATTATTGACACTTTTGTTTTCTGATGAACTTGACTCAACAGCAGTGGGCTGTGTACACTATCTCACTTCAGTTTTAAATTCAAAGCAGACAGAGCCTAGGCAGTACCCAGGTCTGCCCATGACTTCACATCTCTGGGCTCAGGGTCCTTGGAAGTCATAATAATGAGTTTGCAGGTTTAGAGAGACATTGAATAACCTGTTGCCCCCTGGGTCATCCAGTGGACTTCCTTGGGACTCTTTGCCCCTTGCAGAAACTCTTTCCTGTAGTCCGTGGGGCTGCGTGAATAAAGGAGAATGATTCTGGGAAAGGTCAGGTAGATTCTTAACTAGGTGATGGCATAGATCTGGAAAGGGGCAAATAATACACACCTCTATCCATCTCAGAAACCATAGAATTGTAATGTTTAACTCATTTTATATTCCTTCTGTCAGAATTGCAAATAACCTTAATATTGAATAATTTTTAGTGGTGTTTATATAGAAAATACAATATCTTTCGGAAAGAGATGATTTTATCTTTGAGTTGTATTTTTTAATAGATTCATGATGTTATAGAAACAAAACTAGAATTTGACCCTCGGGACTTCGTGTCCCAATTTTTTAACGAATTGCAGTCCATTTGTTTCTACAGAGATTCTCCTCAAGTTTCCTAAACATGGGATAGGATAGTGTTAGTTGGGAGTGGGGAGACCAAGTTAGGAATCAGGGTCTTGGGGTTCCCACCACTGCTGCCACTGCTGTGATCAAAGTCACTCTGCCTGGTCTTCCATGTAAGAATTTGAGTGAAGAACCAGTTCAGCTGCCTAAATTAAAAATTGGGGATCTCATCTTAGCATCTTATTTTACACATGAGGAAACTGAGGAATAGAGCTATTAAGTGACTTGCCCAAGGTCAGCTGGCAAGAGACAAGTGAGTAGCCCATCACGCTTCAGTTTATTCTCCAGTCTCTCAGTTACAGCAGGCTCGATCCCTGTATTTTGATGACTACCTTAAGTATAACTTGCAGATTTTGAACTGGGGAATGGTCTATGAAATGGGCATTCAGTAAAATATTACTTGATAAGCTCCCCTGAATATGATCACTTGTATACAGTACAGAACACCTGGGTGACATTCTCTACTCAGCAATTACAATGATCGTTTAAAAGATGATGTTTCAGGGCTTCCCTGGTGGCGCAGTGGTTGAGAGTCTGCCTGCCGATGCAGGGGACACGGGTTCGTGCCCCGGTCCGGGAAGATCCCACATGCCGCGGAGCGGCTGGGCCCGTGAGCCATGGCCGCTGAGCCTGCGCGTCCGGAGCCTGTGCTCCGCAACGGCAGAGGACACAACAGTGAGAGGCCCGCGTACTGCAAAAATAAAAAAACAGAAAAAAACAAAAACAAAAAGGATGATGCTTCAAAAAAATTTTAAGGTGCTGTACAATTATCCTTTGCAAAGGAGAGTCTACTTGTGAATAGTCATTATTATCAGGTTTAAATAATTTGTTCCATTGCATTATGACCATCCTGGCCAAAGCCATAGGAGGTAGCGTATATTCTTCCCCCTCCACCCCCAAGCAATTAATAAAAAGCCAACTCTACTTGCTCAGGGACACATAAAATTCCACAGGAAAAATAAATCACTTGTTTAGGCTTGTGTGTTTTGTTTACATTGGAAAATAACATGTGACACTCATGACTATTCAAGCTTCTTAGCCATGAGGACCTCAGTGTGAATCAGTTTGCTCATCCTGATTTCCAGTGGAAGTATCCTAGCTATAAGGCATTGGTAAAGGGAAATCCTAAAGGATGAAAAATAAATAAATTGCCATGAAAAAATTTTATAACATCTTTTTCCATTTTGGGGAAAAGTCTTATTTTCTTAACATTAGTCTTAACACTATTTTCTTAGCTATGTAATTAATATTTTAAAAAAACTAAATGTTTCCTCAAGTGGAAAGAACTACTAATAAAATCATCAGAGTGGTACTTCAACCACAACAAAGCTACGGAGGGAAAATCTGAGCCCATAACAAAATATAATTATTATTCTACTTACAAGGTTGAGAAAAATATTGCGTGTGCCTCTTTTTTGTCTGTAGCCTCCATTCTGTTGGCATTTTTGTTTTCCTTGGCCAGGGGCATTTTGAAGTAGGGAATATTTGTTTATAAGCTACAAAGCACATTCTGTTTATTGATGTCAGGTCAACCCCATTATAAAAAATGCGATTGCAACCAAAATAGCTCAAATGAGTATGTTTTCAATATTTGAATAATAAAGTCTTATTAACTTTGTTACAATAGGATCTACTTATTCCACTAAGAGTTTTCTTCCAAAGATAAGACTAAGTGAAATACATACTGACACAATCTAGTTGCTTTTAACAGAACTGGCATGACTCAGTTGCCCATGACAAAATGAACAATATTGCCCTTGAATATGTTAAAATATATATATGTGAGACCAGCAAGAAAGCAGTGCCTATCACAGAAACTAGACATCCTCTACATGTTTTCTTTAAAGTCTTTTCACCTTTAGACTACCTAAAAATCAGTTACTAAAAAAAGAAATTGACTAAATTTTCTTTTTATGGCTGAGTAATATTCCATTGTATGTATGTGCCACATCTTCTTTATCCATTCATCTGTTGATGGACATACATATGGAATCTAAGAAAACAAAAAAAGGTCATGAAGAACCTAGGGGTAAGACGGGAATAAAGACACAGACCTACTAGAGCATGGACTTCCTTGAGGATATGGGGAGGGGTAGGGGGAGGTTGTGACGAGGTGAGAGAGTGGCATGGACATATATACACTACCAAGCGTAAAGTGGATAGCTAGTGGGAAGCAGCCACATAGCACAGGGAGATCAGCTCGGTGCTTTGTGACCACCTAGAGGGGTGGGATAGGGAGGGTGAGAGGGAGGAAGACGCAGGAGGGAAGAGATATGGGAACGTGTATATGTATAACTGATTCACTTTGTTATAAAGCAGAAACTAACACACCATTGTAAAGCAATTATACTCCAATAAAGATGTTAAAAACAATTGAAAATGAAGTACTCTTCTTTAAAATATTTCAATGTTTTCAACACCGTATATAAGAAAGAATGCAGGCATGAACTCAATATTGATGAAAGTGGAATTTTCTTTTAATAATTATAATTTTGATGTTATTAGGGAGTAGTCTAGTGCTAATTTTCTGGCAATGTATTTTCCCAATTTACTCATGCTTTTTTGTTTTAACAGATAGCTTACAATTGATTACAAGAATTGATTCCTCTGAGACTCATCAGATCATTTCCTGTAAAATCCGTATCTCTCTATTTGTGAAAAAGGTAAAGAAAACATCTGTCACCAAACTTGCTTAGCATTTAGATGTGATAGACATCAGTCCACCCACATTCAGTTTGCAGGAGAACTCCAGTTAGGGTGCAGATGGTTGTGTTGGGGTGGAGAAGCCAGATAGAGGGTGAAGATGCCCGTAAGTGTCCCAGGCTGATGCAAAGTAAGCAGAGGGCAAGAGTACAGTAAGCATATTCTCCTTAGATAAGATTTCAGAATGTTAATCATCCATAGAAAGAAAATTTTTAAGAGGAGAACTTTGAAGAACTGCTCTATGTGACATTATTTATTACTTCTACCACTGGTAGGTAGGTCAAATCAAGAAAGGACAAGACCTAGAAAGTTCTATTTTTTTTAAAAAAAAAAGCATCTGTTTATAACTGGCAAAATGATCTGTTTCAGTTGCGTGTTTTCCTTGTACTTTGATCTTTTTGTATGATACTTATGCTTATGTTTTATGATCTCCTTCTAATGATAGAACCAGACCTCTTGGAAACCACTTTCATCAGACTTGGGAGTTTGAAAGAAGCAGGTGCTGAACCTTAGTTTTTTCCCAGAACAAGAAAAATGGGCTGCAATCGAAACTGTGGGCTCATCGCTGGTGCTGTCATTGGTGCAGTCCTGGCTGTGTTTGGAGGTATTCTAATGCCAGTTGGAGACATGCTTATTGAGAAGAAAATTAAAAAGGTACAAGTAATTTCAAGAATATTTCTTGCTGTCCTGATTCATTCTATCTTCCATCCCTTTTTGGCTTAGGGTGGCTGTTTGATATTTCATTGTAACTGGCAATAATGTGTCTCCAACATAAACGTGATTGTGAACTACTGAAACTCTACATAATAGAGAAGTGGTCACAGTATGATGTATATTCTACCATTCATATTCTATATGAATGCACTGTCATCTTAGGTCTAAATATTTAATTTCTGATAAAAAACTATTATAGGTATGCAGGTAAGTAGAAATAATTACATTTAATTATGTCAACAGAGTATGCTGATAAGCTTTTGAATGAGAAATGAGTGTTATTTTGTGAGGGTACATTTATAAAATAGGTGCAGTTTGATTAATGTTGAGAAAAGTAAAATCATATTTAATATATATATAACTTAAACAAAATTGTGTTTAATATTGATGTAGGAATATTTGGTAAAACTGGTAAAAATTATTTCTGTTTGGTAAACTGCTCTATATGATATGTGTAATAATATATGATTGTCTTATGAACATTTCTTATTGATGAAGTTAGATAATTGACTTTTAGAAGGTACTTCCAGAAATGTAATTTAGAACATATCCTAGTATATATGTAACAAGTTGACTATAGTTTTAACAAAACTAAAAATAAAAGTGACTAAAATATATTTAATCACCTATGTGTTAAGTCACTAAAAATAAAGTGACTTAATATATAGGCTTTGTACAACAAACTAGAATTTATCTCCCACCCTAGTTCCTTCTAATTCAGTTTCATACTCACCAACTTTAATTGATAAAGAGAAGGAAGACTAGAATAAAGAAAAGTAGATCTGCTAAAGTCCTAAACCAGGGATGGCAAATTCAAATAGCTTCAGGGGTTTGGAGACAAGGTTTAAAAAAAAAAAGGGGGGGGGGGAACTACCAAGAACAAGGTAAAAACAAGACAAGGACTATTGTGAATTTAAAAGTGTGTGCTCTTCCCAAAGGCATGTATGTTCATTTTTAAAATACAATGCTACACTGCTTTTACACAAAGAGAAGATAAAGACAGTGAAGCAAAACCGTGAAAAAGTGTGTGGAGCTAGTTGATGAGCAATTAGCATGCAACATTTGTGGATATTTTGTTGGTTCCTCTGATTGTGTAAAAAAAAAATCTGTTGTACATATGTTTGGAAATATATACCCTTTTTGTAAAATCTTACAAGGTGAAGCACGTTAGGCTTTTTTTTTTTTACCATTGATGAAAAATAAAGTACATATGTGAAAGAAAAAAAAAAGATGACATTTTGATATTCTTATTAAAAGGTTTGGGACTTCCCTGGTGGCGCAGTGGTTGAGAGTCCGCCTGCCAATGCAGGGGACACGGGTTCGTGCCCCGCTCCGGGAAGATCCCACATGCCGTGGAGCGGCTGGGCCCGTGAGCCATGGCCGCTGAGCCTGCGCGTCCGGAGCCCATGCTCCGCAACGGGAGAGGCCACAACAGTGAGAGGCCTGCGTACTGCAAAAAAAAAAAAAAAAAAAAAGTTTGATTCTTTTGGTTTGTTTTTTTTGTTTTTTTTTTTTTACTATTTCAGTGCTATAGACAAAATGAGTTTGTGTATAAATACATTGAAAATCTAAGAAAACTGAAAAACAAATATAAAGTGAAATGGAGCTATGAGGGCAGTCTTGCTGACAAAATTTCTTTCATTCACTGTATATTAGGTATCCTGTATTTGTGGCAACTTATACAAAGTTATGTGATGCATCATCTCATGTATAGTGAGGCTGAATAGAAGCCTAGTTCATTGTATGAACATGGAAAGTAAACACTGAAAGATTAATTTCCAAACTATTCTCTCGAATATCTCAAATTCAATTGTTCTCTATTCCTTTAACTCTTAATCAAAATTATAAAGTATTATTTCATTCACTAAAAATAAATAAATAAATAAATAAAATACAGTGCTAGCCAAATAAAACATATCTGAATGCTGGCCTCAGCTCTCAGCCTGATTCAGATGTCAGCGGTCTAGACGTTAGTAAGCACAGTGCACATGGAGAACAACAAGAACTGAATCTGAAAATGGGCTAGACTACCAACTCATACTGCAGTTTCTGTTCCTGCTAAGACCTTGATCTGTCTCATCCATTCATCCATGTTTAACATCTTACTCTTACTAGGAGTATAAACATATACAATTATATTTCACTAAAGCACTGACCTAATTGACAAATAAATATGAAGATTTAATTTCAAATCTAGTTACCCAGGACAAGAAGTTACTATTTTCCAGTGTTTTTTTGGTTTAGCTAAAATGCTTAGCCTTTAAATTTAAAAACTTTTCTCACTGTACCATTACAGCACTTGTCTTAGTATAACAGATTTTTAAAAAATAGGACATGTTTAGGTACAGTTTCTATACTTGCATGCTATATTTGCTTAATAACAGTATAGTCACTTCTTTCTCTTGCTAACAGACTGCAAAATTTTCAACCTCATGCATTTAACTGAAAACATACATTAAATTCCATCTCCTTCTTTGGAATTCCCAGTTTTCTTGGTATTATTATTATTATATTTTATATATTTATTTATTTTTGGCTGTATTGGGTCTTTGTTGCTGCACGCGGGCTTTCTCTAGCTGTGGTGAGCAGGGGCTACGCTTCGTTGTGGTGCACGGGCTTCTCATTGCGGTGGCTTCTCTTGTTGTGGAGCACAGGCTCTAGGCGCATGGGCTTCAGTAGTTGTGGCTCGCGGGCTCTAGGGCGCAGGCTCAGTAGTTGTGGCGCACGGGTTTAGTTGCTCTGCGGCATGTGGGATCTTCCTGGACCAGGGCTCGAACCCATGTCCCCTACATTGGCAGGTGGATTCTTAACCACTGTGCCACCAGGGAAGCCCTATTTTTAATACAGTTCAATAGAGACAGACAGGTGATGGTGAGGTGGGGAGAATCTAATAGTGTGAGAGGGAATTGCCATTGTTCAACACCCTTTCTGCTCTATAAACTTGCTTCTCTTCTGTATATTCTGGGGCGAGAGAACAGGATCAGTTCTAACACAGAGAATATAACTTATTTTGTGGAAAAATCTTCAGAATAGAAAAGTGACAATAATCTTCCAGTGCACAGCATTTTAGACTAAGACTTTTTTGATACATAATTGATCATCTGTAGCTGAATAGTGATCATCTATTCTTCCTTATTATTCAACAATATTATTCATTTAGACCCTGTTAGATGGCATGAGAGGTGCCAGCATCTATTTTAATTGTTTACTATTTATCTCTAAGTTCATAATGGCTAATCCTGAGGAAATAAGTGTTTTGAGTCATCAAAAATTGGCTTTTATATAGAGGCTAAGAGAGAGTAAAATAAATATTTATCTCAAGAAAGATAAGTTTTAACTGGGGAAAGCATATTGTGAAAACTACAGAGACCTGTGAAACTCTATAATTGAATTCTAAAGCATATACTGTAGAAAATAAATATTATTTAGAAAGAGAACTTTCTCAGAGTATTCAATAACTTCAGGAAGAAGGTGAGATTTGAATTGGATTTTGAAGTACAAAATTTTGAAAGTCCAAAGAAGGCTCCAATAAAAGTGTCAAAGGACTGTTTAATACTACGGGAAAAGGTGTGGAAATGCAAGTAAATGTTGTGACGAGGGAAGGCGGAATATTAAAAAATGTGCCAAAAATATAGGATTAACAGGAGAGACAATTAGAAAAATAATAACATGGGGTAAGATTTAGGAAGCTTTGAACATCAGTTAGAAGACTAATTAATGAAATGATAGGCAATAGTAGATGGTTTATGTTTTCTGGTAGGTGTTAGATACAACAAAATCTGCATTCAGAGATTGATATCAAATATACTATATACTAATATGCTATATACCATACATACTAATATACCATACTATATACTAATAAAGCATTTATTTAGTCCTACTAAGAGCTGCATATATACTAATTCATTTAATCTTCAGAAATATCTATGAGAAGGTACTATTATTTTACCCATTTTACAGTCACAAGACCCTAAATCAACTTGCCAGCTCACCTAGCCAAAAGGAGGACGAGTTAGTTTCCATACCTAGGCCATCTGAAGGGAGAGACTAGATGATTTACACAGTTTTGTACTCTATAATTCTACAATAGAATGTACTGGAAAGTGAGGAGACCAAAAACAGGAAGCGCTATGTAGGACATGACCACTTTCAAGGAGAATTTAAGACTCCCTTTAGAAAGATCTTTGCACAGTCTGCACGTAACAAAAGGCACTCTGGTTTAGTGTGGTGGAGTACATAGAACTGATGGGTGATGGGATGCAATGGGATAGAGGGACTAAACAGGGAGAGAGAGGAGTAAAAAGAACAAACTGCAAGATGTCCAGTTGTTATTGACAGAAATGTATACCTTAGAAGAATAAAAAACAGACATTTTATAAGCGATTTGATACGAACATCAGTGTATATTTCAGAGGTCAGAGCTCAAGAGATTTGATCATTATTATAGAGAATACAGATAAAACTAAACAGTAGATTTGCTTAAGGAGAATTTGAATATAGAGACAAAAGGGCAGAGAAATTACTATAGGATATGTGCATTCAGAGGTAGGTAGGAAGACAAAAACAGAAAAGGGTAAAATTATTTTATATGAAGCAATGAAAACAATAGAGTGCATTTTTTGGGAAGTTAATAGGAAGCCAATTTTCAGGGAAAGAATAAAATGATCTCAGGCAGATGAAAATTAAGGAAATAATGGTTAGAACATGGTCAGTAATGACTTTGAAAGTATAATTTCACTAGGGCAGGGTAACAAAGCAGGGATAAAATAAATAAATAGAGTGTTTTCCCTTCTTGTTTTTGAAATGAGGGTTATCTGCAATCTTTGGTTTACATTGTAACCCAGCTCAATATCCACAGACTAAGACATCATCGGAATCCCTTCAATGGTTAGGGGCTGTGTGGTACATTTAAGACTAAGCCTGAGTTTGCTCGCAGATGTTCACATATCCATGATGATCTTGCCCATTTGAATCATGTAAAGATGCTGGGACTTTTTCTTTATTTAAATAAAACTGTTTCTTTTTTATTTAGTTTAAAAAATTATTATTATTAATTTTTTTTTTTTTTTTTTTTTTGCGGTACACGGGCCTCTCACCGCTGCGGCCTCTCCCGTTGCGGAGCACAGGCTCCGGACCCGCAGGCTCAGCGGCCATGGCTCACGGGCCCAGCCGCTCCGCGGCATGTGGGATCTTCCCGGACCGGGTCACGAACCCATGTCCCCTGCATCGGCAGGCGGACTCTCAACCACTGCGCCACCAGGGAAGCCCTAAAAAATTATTTTTTTAATGAGATTGGCATATATATCTGTTCGGCATGCAATATAAGTCAAATCTTTGAATTATGTGTAATCCCAGAGAGCCAAGTATCTTACCACTGACTCAGAGCACTTAGGTTAATTCTGTTATTTTACAAATATATACAAGTTTTACTACTGGTCAGTTTTGTCTACAATTGAAACTCATTGCAGATTACTTGCTTTATTTAACGGACTAGTAGCAAATTGGCAAAGTTATTACCTGTATACAAGCACCATAAAAAAAAAGAAGTGCTTAATTTAAAAAGATCAGAAAATCATATCATGTTGTTATCTAATTTTTAAATATAGAATTGGGACTCTGTGATACCTTCCAGTTCTAAAAGATGGCACCGGACACCAGCCTTTGAAATGGCCTAAACTAGTCCATACATTTTACTTCATGTGTATATGTGTGTGCGTGTATATGTATATATATATATGTATTTCTTTACTCGTTATTTCCAAGGGATATTTTTTAGGGACTTTGTGCTTTTTATGCATTATAACTGGAAACTTTTTTACCAGTATTTTAGACTTTGATTCCTAGTAGATTTGTGTGGGCCCAGCAGGTTTATGCACTCTTGCTAGACACACTAAAAGTCAATGGCATGAGCTGCCATGAATGTGGAGAGTAGAAACTACCAAAGGACTTCAGAAAAAGGTCGAAGTTCTGCCACCATTTACAAAGATTAACTTATCACTTGACACTGTTAATGCCACTTGATATATGTTTGGTGAATATTATATAACATAGGCAATTTAAAATAATTTTAATTTAATTTCCCTATGATATTAACTGTAGAACACCAAGAAGGAAATTAAAGATACCTTTATTTCCAATTAAAAACTAATGTTCAATTATACCATCATTCAATTATACCATCATTTCCTTCCCCCATTCTTGAAAAGAATGATCCTTCAGTAGCCAAAAAAGTGCTTCCAGATAAAATAAATTGAAATAACAATTATTTATGTTCATTAAAACGACTAGAATTTCAAATCAACAGTACATATTTAATAGTAAAATTAATTTATATTTATATTAATTTCATAATATATGCTTAGAGCATTTCCAGATATGATAAAATAGTTTTTACATTATTATAGTATCTAAAAAGCTAAAAAAATGTGCCAGAAGTATAGGTTGTTAAAGATGGTAGCATTTGTTTTAAATTTAATGATAATATATGAGAACATGAAATAACCTAAAACAAATTATAAATTTAAATAGCAGAATAACATGTTATAAACACATATATTTGCATATTAGCTCCAATAATAAAATCACTTTAAAATGTTTTAAGAAAAAGCAGATCAGCATGTGTAATTTTCTTCCTCTAGCCCAATTTAATATCAACATAGTTTACTTTTCATGCCAAATACAAAATCTCCCATTTTAGGTTCTTACATAAACTCTTGACAGCTGATTTCTGAGTTTCAGAAACACATTAAATCTGATCCATTTCACCAAATGTTATTCTGTGGTTTAATTGTTGACTTGATAACCTGAGACTAAAACCACTTTTTGACTCTCAACACAACTGGTACTAATATTCTAATTCATTCTCTCTCTCAGCACGCACACACACACATATGCATCATGTACACACATAGGAGAATATTTTTTGAACATGGGAAGACTGCTTGTAACTGGTCCTAAACAGAACAAATTGTAATAGTGAGTGGAGAGGACAAAGACTCTTTTCAGTATGTTTCTGCTTTTTAGGGAAGTTTTGATTTCACTGGATGGAGAATAAATAGAAAAGTGATTAAATAGAAAAAGTAGTGTCACAGGATTTTACATGAGTTCTTGCCAGATGACTGGTTTAGACAGGAATCCTATGAACGAAGTAGTTAAAGCAATCTGGAAAGTAAGTGAGATGAGAGTTCTCCCTCTAAGGGGTGGAGAATATTTGTGTAATAATAATAGTCAGTGTTTACGGAATGTGCTAACACTGTTCTGATGCTCACATTTATTCATTCTTACAATAACCCATGAGGATAAATATTTAATTACACCATATTCCACTTATTTTGACTTTCAAAAATACTAATTTCATATAGTTCAATCTAATGTTATTATTAGTATCCCTATTTTACAGATAAGGAAACTGAGGTACAAAGAAATTAAATAACCTGCCCAGGTTTAACTGGTTAGCATGTGACCAAACTGGGAATCAAACTCATAGCATCTTTTTCATTGTTAACCACTTCACTCTAGGCTTTGAGTGAAGAAGCCAATATACTTGGTCAGGCTGGGAGTAGGCTAAGGAAATCTACTCATAGATTAAAATCTCTTGGACTTCCCCAGTGGTCCAGTGGTTAGGAGTCTGTGCGCTTCCACTGCAGGGGGCGCAGGTTTGATTCCTGGTCAGGGAACTGGGATCTGCGTGCCACGTGACGTGGCCAAAAAAAAAAAAAAGATCTGCTATATACGATTCCGTCTCTTGGTACTCTGTAAGAGCCCTGAGAAATGGGACAATATATTTTCTACGTATGTATTCTATATACTTCAGGCATAGGAAGATATCAAGGGCATTTTAATAGTTGCACTAAAGTTGATGAGTACTATTTTCCCGTAACAGCAATAATCAAGTGACCAGGTGACTAGATAGAGGGCATTACAGACGCATATATCTACCTTTAAATTAATGTAGCAAAACAGAAGTTTCAAGGTACGTGGCTTTAAACCCAGCTGGAGACCCTGTCATGTAGCAGTCATCAGGCTGGTATCCACTCATTACTAGGACTGGATAGTCTGAACACTTAAAGTCAGGGACAGATACTGATGTACATATTAGCCAAGTGAGAGGATGTTAAATTATATTACTTTTTCTGTACACATAATTATCACCTTTGTACTTCAAATTTAGTAAAAGATCTGCAAAATGGGGTAGAGAGTCCAAAGTCAACTTAAAATCAAGGCCTCCTAAATTCACAAAGAACATAAAAACTTTTGCTCCTTTTACAGGAACTTATGATATATTTAGCCTTGGTAGTCAGAGGCCTCTACAGTTTTTTAGTACGTTTGATAATGTTAGGATCAGAAGAAATTCATTCCTATTGTGACTGCTTCAATATTTTTCTCTGTGTCTCTGAACAAACCATGGTGTTACGGAAACCACACAAGATTGGAGTGAAATGCCAGATTCTCCATTATCTACTACTAAATTGTCATACAACATTGAATCAGACATCTGCTTCTCTAGGACCCACTTCTGTTTCTAAAAACTGGATGGGGTTAGATGACCCTAATTCTAAAGCTAGTAATTCAATGCATTCATTTCAACTCTTTGTGTTTCAATTTCCCCATTAAAAAAAATCTCTAGGTCAACAAATAAGACAAAGTAATTCATGGCGTTAGAAGAAAGGCATGATACAGTTACAATGTCTTTTGATATGAAATGCACAAGCATCAGAGTTAGGGAGTTTTCTGTCCTGCCAAGTACATTACTGAGTTCCTTTCATTAAGAACTGAAATAAAACGTGCCTTGAGAGGTACATGATAAACAATTGATACTATATATATTAGTCCTTAACATTCTATAGGGTGAGAGTAATTATGTGTATGTGTGTATGTTTGTGTGTGTTTCCCCCTCATAAAGTCTCTTGAAATGGGTAAATTAACATAGCTTTCAGCTTCCATATAGATTTCAGCTTCAAAAGCCCCATCATTTAGGGTAAACACCTTTACATTTAAAAGAATAGCATTAATACTTTATCTGTACACAATTTTGTCTTAATTTTGAGCTTGCTATGGAAATAGACTTTTTAGGAGCAAATAAAAAGATTTTCAAGGACAATTGCTTGTAAAAAGTAAGAAGATCTAACATCGCTTTAGCAGCTCCAATTGCATTGCAACAGCAATGATTGCAACGGCACAGGGTTTTGTAAAGGCATTTTATTTAGCTGATGTCCTGTTCTTCTCTAAGGAATTCCCTTATTCTCTCCACTAAGTAATAAGTAAAGTTTCCTGAAGATATGAAACTTAACTTGACTTCTACCAACTAAGTGCAGAGGTGACAGGAACAAAAAATAGTAAAAACACGGTGTAAAAGAGGACCAGCCTAAGGGTCAGAGACTAGGATCCTCGTCATGATTCTACTTCTAGGTATTTGCCTCAGTTACCCTTGAGCCAGACACCTGGTTTCTCAGAGCCTCAGCACGCTCTCCTAGAAAATGTGCTAATGTCCAATGTCCTTTCCTGATCCATCATTCTGTGAATTGATGCTTCCAGGTGACAGAAACAAAGAAGTCAGATTGTCCCTGTATTCCTAGGTCTTATTAGGCTCATTATGTGTGAAATACTTTCCTTCCTCTTCCTCTGGCAGCAAGGTAAGTTGGAGCTTTACACCTGGGCATTCCTCCCAAGGTGCTTACTTGGAAACACTGCCTGCTACAAAGTCACCTTTGTCTGTGTTAGCTACTAGAGCTTCATCGGCTTCCTGCCCAGAGAGTGAAAGCCTTGGAAGGAATCCAGGAGAGCATCTATGATAATTCCCTCGTTTTACAGATACTGAAATTGACCCAAGGGCTTTGGTGACTTTCTACTCAGTCCCAACTCCTGAAGCACAAGAGAGATTTCTAATGTAGGGTTTTCTGATTCTGTCATTGGTATTTTTCCTATCTGTCTATCTTTATTACAAGGATCATCAAAGATTTTTAATGGATTTCACAAAAGGATAACATGAAAACTTCCTTATTTCATCCTTTTTTTAAAAAAAGTATTAACCTAATAATAATGGATTAAACTTGTAATTTTTGGAAACATGTACTAGTAGGTTTCTGCAAATGTATTGAGAGTTGGGAAAGCCTCATTTAGCAGGGTTTTGAAGGGGAGAAGTCAAATTTGTGTTTTTCTTAATTTAAAAGATATTAAGTGATTTTCCCCTGAAGTATCCAACTTTTGAAGAAAGTGAAAAAGCTTCCAATACCACTAGAATTTTCTCTCAGTTTTTCTGTTTTGCCTCTTCAATCCATCTCACTGAGGGCAGAAGAGAAGTTAATATTCAGCCTGATAATAAATTTTGGGAAAAGCTTTAAATTAGCTTAATAAATTGTGTTATAAGCTGTTGCAATGTTGCCATAAAGTCACTCTAAAGCTTGCTAATGGTTGGCCTTACAATCGACAGACATGGTCTGCAATATTAGACACTGATTCTCTTTGTAAAAGGTTGACGAAAAGAGATTGCTATCAAATGTGTTGAAAACATTTCTGTCGCAACCTGTGGCAGGTTGCAGAGGTTCTCACAAACAAGATAATTGAGCTTGGTTCTTTCACTAACTCATTAATGGTTTTAAACTCCCACAAGTGCCCATATTTACTACAAAGAAATAACCCAAACTTGTTTTCTTTTTCATAGGAAACTGTCCTTGAAGAAGGTACACTTGCTTTTAAAAACTGGGTTAAAACAGGCACAGAAGTTTACAGACAGTTTTGGATCTTTGATGTGCAGAATCCAGAGGATGTGGCAGTTAACAGCAGCAAAATTAAAGTTAAGCAAAGAGGTCCTTACACGTACAGGTGAGCAAGTACCCATAAAAAGTGGCATTCTTTCCTTGACCATATGTGTTTCTGAAAAAGCTTCCACTTGACAACTGCCATTGTATTGAAATGTACTTATTATTTTCTTGCCATTAACATATATTGAAATATTCTGTTTCTGCCTATACAAAAGCCTAATCTAAGGATTTAATGATGATAAGAAATATATATTTTATTATGAATTTACCAGCACCAATTAACTGACCTACATTTAGGAAGTTACAGGAGTTTTACACTTGTGGCATATATTTTCAACAAGTCTAAAATATGCATGCTAAATAGAAAACCATCTATCACAATTTTAAAACCAGAGTACTTTGAAATCCTAAAATTGAAAGTGTAGGTTATATGAGTGGTTCTCCAAGGGTGGCTCCTGAACCAGCCACATCAGCATCTCCTGGAAACTAAGTAGAAATGCAAATTCTCTTGGACCAAATGAATCAGAGACACTTGGTTTAGACCCCAGTAATGAGTTTTACAAGTACTCTGGGGGACTGCAATACACACTCAATTCTGAGAACCGCAGCATTAAACTGTTTCTACCTAACTACAATACCTGCTAAGGACTTCTATTCAAACTAATTTCCAGGTCATGTGGGTGTTTGTATTTATTCAGTAGTTTCATTCTTATGTTTTCTTCAGTACTGAGACTGAATAAGCTATACCTTTATCTACATGCCTTAACATACTTTTGAATAGAATCATAGCCTATTGGAAGTAGGGGGAAATAATTAGCCAGAACTTTTCATTTTGTAAATTTAAAAACAAACTGATACCAGGGTAAGTGAAATGATTTGTCCATGTTCACACAAACCTAGGAACAGGTAACTCTTAGATATTTGTGTACATTTTCTCCTATGTAAATTATAGACTATGTGTATTTTCTAACTATCAGAGTAGGAAAAGGGGAGATTGAGGTGCTAAAAACACTAACCTTATCCAGGTGTTAGGAATATCTTTATGGTGCCCATATGTGAACATAGCTAATCCTGCTGTATCATTTGTTATACACGAGTGGTTTTTCCTCAAGAATAATACAACTACTCATATGCCATGATCAAGTATTATTACAAAATTTCATATTTGTAATGATTTCTTCTAATTCATAGTTTTACTTTCTTATCTGTTTCAGATAGTCTATGATTATATAATTCCTTTCCATGCATTAATATATTTCTAGATTGACAACTCACATGCAAATATAATGAAATAACAGTAGTTGGGAGGGTGATGCCTGCTGCCATAGCACATGATACGTAAGCTGCCAAGAGCCTTGGTGCCTATTCTGTCCTAATAATTATCCCCACGTCTCCTGTCTCCAGGCACAGGTCTGTGACTATTCACAGCTCTGTCAAAGAAGACATGGTTTTCATTGTTACAAAAAAAAAAAAAAAAACCCAGAAAACAAAACAAAACACCACCTCACCTTGGAAAATATTTTTATTTTTTCATGGTCTTATAGTTCTTATGTTGTTATGAAAAGCCTGTATGAATACCTTCGCCCAAAAACTGTTGTTAGCTGTGATGTGTACCTATGAAAATGTAGAATTCACATATGACCTAGTAAGAATCTAAGCATAACTGATTAAAAATCATACCCTGAGAGAACTGAATACATGTGATAAAAGAGAATACTTAGAATTTGGGAACTCATCACAGTTTTTAATTTTTTGTTTGTTTGGAGGGGTTATGTTTTTACTTTTAAAGATATTAATTGGGGTGTGGAAAACCTAAACATAATATTGAATCCTGCCCTAGTCCTGCTCTGATAGTTGACAGTTAATACATATTTTATTCTTAGAGGCTTAAACCTTGCTCTTGAAGGGATGAAAGGGGGTGGGTTAGATATAATTGATTTACCTGGAGAAGAGAAGTTGGATTTGCAGCTAAAGTACATAAACAATAAACTCCTATTTATATAACAATGTTAAACGAATTTGTGATTAACTACAAGTCATCTTGTCTCATGATGTCAACAAAACGGTCCTTAGTGTCTGCTTGGATGCCTTAAATGATGGGAAAATGACGTTTACCTTTCCGAAAAAGTTAATAGTTTGAGAGTCTTCCACGTGTTGAGGTGATCCTGCCTCTCCATCAGTTACACCCTGAACTCAGTTGAAATTCTAAGTGGAGGAGGATGTCTCTCCTCAAACCACAGGCTTATTTGGCTTTTGGCTGCTAAAGTGAGCTTGATGAAACTTTGACAAGATGTGACATGGGTCAAAGCATAAAATTGCCTGGATAGAGATCTGAATTATATATGTTTCAACCTACACCATCTCTATGAAGACCTGGTAACTCCTTCAGAATATTCTCAGATCCAATCTTTTTTTTTTTTTTTAATTACTTTGTTTTGGCAGGAGTACATAGCAACATCGGAGGCAAATTCCTCCCTTTGGCCTTATTAACCAACACTTTCTGAAACCTGTATACATTCTAATTTTTAAACAAAAACTTTAGTGATTCATGTTCTCTTTTTAAAAGTACGTTCTAAACACAGGCCTCAGTTTAAAGGATTTTTCTGTTAGTCAGTGCCATCTACTGGTACAATGTAAGTACAACTAAGTAAACTAGAATTTGGGTCACAATTATTTTTCTATTTCAATTATTTTATGTATATATATATATATATATACATACATATATATAATCCTGAAAATTAAAGTATTTTAATTTTAAAAGTTAATATGTAATCTAATTTTAATAGACAGTTATCTAATAGAAAAGAGTAATTGACTAGTAATAGACTCTCCAGGGAGATGTTCCAGATTTTTATATTCTTTGCATGTCTACAGTACTCCAAGAAGAATAAATAATAAAGCTTGATGAAATTACATTAGAAATAAAATCTATTTCAATTTTTTGTGAATTCTCTTTTTAAAGAATGTGAACAATAAATTTATTCATTCAAAAATATTTACGAAGAACTTACCATGCACCAGACACTGCTTGGGGATACAAAACACACATACTACCTATGTTATAGCAATTTACATTTTTATTATACCTGATTGAAATCAGGTCAGGTGTTTTTGGTTTGTTTTATTTTTTCCATTTCAGTCCCATGCTTTTTCAGTCTTTACCTTAGTTAGATAACAACAGATAACTATTAGAACCTCACATAATAGACATTCAGATATATGATAGAGCAATGAATAATGTCCACCTTATTGCATCTCAGTAAATATCTTATACTTGCAAAAGATTTTTTTCCATATATAACCCTTCACCACATTCCTAAAAAGTAGTTGGTACTTTGCCTAGAGATTTTAGAGCCAGGAGCTTAGAACTCATAAGTATACAATATATGGGGCAGAGATGGAGGGGAATGGTCTCTAAAGTGGAAATTATATTCCATTAGTCATTTTAATTCTGATTAAAATACCAGAAATTATGAAAAAGCCAGTACTGGAAAGGCTGTGTACTTTGAACATTCTTTCTAATATACGGAAATGTGCTTTTACTGTTCCTCTCCTTCAGCCTCTCTGCTGTCTCCTCCCGACCCTCAGGATAAAAAGCTAGATATCTGAGTACAGGACACAACCCTTTTGTGTTTGAGATCTTGTTTATTTTAGTGGCTTTATTTCCACCACTCTCCTTACTCTAACTCTGTAAACCAACCATAGTGAAAAGTTTGCGTATCTAAAATTACACCATGTTCTTACTCCTTAATCTTCTACCTGTTATTTTCTACCCTATTTTACCTAACTAAACTTCTCCTTGTCATTCAGACCACTTGTGTGGAATTGTATCTTGTCCATTATCCCCCCATAACCATCCCAAGCCTGGGTTTGTACCTGTTCTGTGTTTTCCCACAGACTCTGTGTAAACTCCTATAATAACGCATACTCCTTCTCCCCTGCTCTGCACCTCTAAGACACCTCCCCACCCACCCCTCCCTGCCTTCTCTGATTTGCTAGAAACTCAGCATTTGCTTATGTATCATTTTAACCCACTTGTTTAGCCTAATTTCTGACATAGTCTGTGCACTCAAAAATTATTTGTTGTATGAATGAACGGCATTTGAGACTTAATGTTCACTTGCAACAATTACTTTGAATTTTATTTACTTTTTTTTTTCAGAGTTCGTTATCTAGCCAAGGAAAATATAACCCATGACTCTAAGACCCACACGGTCTCTTTCCTACAGCCCAACGGTGCCATCTTTGAACCCTCACTATCAGTTGGACCCGAGAATGACACTTTCACTGTTCTCAACCTGGCTGTAGCAGTGAGTAGACAAACAGCGAAATTACTGGTTTTGAAATACTCTAGAATCCTCTGTAATTAATCTCATGATTAGAACTACTATTAGATATCATTTATTTTGTTATTTTTATGAAAATGTGTTCTTACGGCATTATTTTGAATTACACTCATTTGGAAAGATAACAAGATTATAGAATAATCAACTGAATTAGAAAACTATTTAAAGTGTATTATTTAGGACTTCCCTGGTGGCGCAGTAGTTAATAATCCACCTGCTAATGCAGGGGACACGGGTTCGAGTCCTGGTCAGAGAAGATCCCACATGCTACAGAGCAACTAAGCCCGTACGCCACAACTACTGAGCCCGTGAGCCACAACTACTGAAGCCCATGCGCCTAGAGCCCGTACTCCACAACAAGAGAAGCCACCACAATGAGAAGCCCACGCACAGCAAAGAAGACTAGCCCCCGCTCTCCGCAACTAGAGAAAGCCCTTGTGCGGCAAAAAAGACCCAACACAGCCAAAAATAAATAAATAAATAAAATTTTATTTTTTAAAAAGTAGGATTTAACTTTGACAGTCTTCTTCCTGTGGCTCACACTGAGGCAGAGCAATGTAATCATTCAGAGATGAAGAAAAAATACACTTTTAGTCTTGGCAAGATTTGGCAGTCATTTTAAAGATACAGTTGAAAACTTTTATCAAGCTTAATTCTAGTATTTTCCATTTATTTGTTTAAAATCTGATACTACAATTGGTGTCTTAAACGGTGATTTTTTTTTGCAGGCTGCACCCCACCTCTACCCAAACGTATTTATTCAAGGAGTACTCAATTCACTTATCAAAAAGTCAAAATCTTCTATGTTTCAAAAGAGAACTTTGAAAGAACTATTGTGGGGCTATAAGGATCCATTCTTGAGTTTGGTTCCATACCCTATTACCACTACAGTTGGTGTGTTTTATCCTGTGAGTACAAAGTATGAATGTTGATACTGTTAGACTTTAGTTGGATAAATATAATGGCACTGACAATTCATAATTTTATCATTTAGTGTGTTAACCCTATTTCTGATATGGGAATACATGTTCTAAGTTTTTAAAAGTCTCCACCTACATGGATTTAGTTTTCCTAGTTGGGAGAATTTACTTATCTGAATTTAGCACATTTAATCAAGTTTCCACTGTTAGATAAATATACAGTTGTCAAAAATAAGGTTATAAGCTGGTAAGACTTTGAACACTGTTTTTGGTTTTGATTTCCTGTCTGATAAAATCAAGTTTAGGGGCTTCCCTGGTGGCGCAGTAGGTTGAGAGTCCGCCTGCTGATGCAGGGGACACAGGTTCGTGCCCCGGTCCGGGAAGATCCCACATGCCGTGGAGCGGCTAGGCCCATGAGCCATGGCCACTGAGCCTCCGCGTCCGGAGCCTGTGCTCCGCAACGGGAGAGGCCACAACAGTGAGGCTCACGTACCGAAAAAAAAAAAAATCAAGTTTAATACCATATTTTTATTTTTGTTAATTGTATTCATCATATCATTCTTCCTTCTCTAGACCTGTTACAAATTTATTTCAATGTAAATTTAAAAGTCACCAGAAATTGCACAGCAGATTGATAAGTCAGCAATGTCATATTTTCACAGAATTAGTTGATAAGAACTTCTAGGAATCTACAAATGTCATGAAATGGCAGTTTGGAGATAAAGAAAAACGTGAACTTGGTTATGTACTTAGTTATAGCATAATGTTTTGAATTATAAATAGGACAAGGTGACTATTGCATTGAAAATATGACGGTGATTTCATTTGGCACTATATGACGTATTAGTTATATTCTCCAGTTCGTGGTTGTTATTTTACTTTAGATGGTTTTTAGGATTGCAAGTTCATAGATCAATCAAATATGAATATAGAAAGCCTTAAGGGATAATAAATTCGGTTACTATTATTTAACACAAATATTCTTAATTCTTTCCTTGGCTAATTCTGCTTTAAATTTTGTAAGCACCTATTATCTTATTAAAGATCATAACATTGAGAATACTTCTAGAAATCTGTCATTGTTCTCATAGGTTTTGTTCATTATCCCCTCACCTCAATAAAATAGGAGTAGTGATTAAGATGGCCTTTCTGGCTTAATTATGAAAAGTGTGCTAGAGTTGGATGTCAGCTTTGCTATTCGTTTCCTTCTGTCTGAGGATCTAGCACTTATTTCTAGGCACCTTTTATATTATATCTTTTTAAAATGTTAAAGACCAAAAATTTAAAAACTTTATTGCATATATATATTTCAAATCATATTAAAAAATTATGAACAACCACTGAGAAATGTGTAGGTTAATTACATATTTTATAACTTAGAAAATGTGGCTTGTTGTAGAAGTAATTTTTTCTTGTACGTATCTTTTCAGTACAACAATACTGCAGATGGAGTTTATAAAGTTTTCAGCGGAAAGGATGACATAAGCAAAGTTGCCATAATCGACACATATAAAGGCAAAAAGTAAGTATTCACACAAAGTGTGTGTGTGTGTCACTAGGATACTCTAAGGCAGGCAAGAAACTTATTTAACAACTGGTAATGCACAGACACCAACCTATGGAACAGACCTGCCTGTATCTCAGCCCTAGAAACTCCTGTTCTGCCAGGCGTTAACCCTTTAGTTGTGACGACTGGTCACACTAGTGCATAGGTGCTGAGTGTCAGACCCACTGAGGGTTGACCTTTATACATAGGTTCTCTTACATAAAGAAATCTAAAGAAACTACTTCCATCTCTGCTGCATAACCAGCGTTATTGTGCACTCATACAATTACATAACCACAAATGAAAAGGAAGAAAATCAATACATTAACTCATCTAGTAAGTAGGAAAATATATCTTTCTGCTTTTTTTATTTTAACCGAGCATGTCAAATAAAACTTGTTCATTCCAAGGACATGACTAAATGTGCCTATAAAGGTGGAAGCTTAATGAATCCATGCCAACACTTTCATGACTTTCCCCTTCAAAATTTTCTTGAAATATTTTCTATATTGATAACTTAGCTTTTAAAAACTTTATCAATGCAATAAGGGAAGTAGTACTTCAAGTGCTAAAACTGACATATTAAACTTCAAAATAAGGAGCATGCCTCCTGTGAAGCAGTAGTAGAATGAGATATGTTCATATAGCCATGATTTCCTACTTTCCCCTAGCTTGTGCCTGTTTATCTGGAGTACACCTAATTTATTCATCATATGTCTAAAATAGGACGAACCCCAATAAATATCAAGGGAAAAGCCTTTTCTCCTCAAAGTTAAAATGACTTTTAAGTCAGTGATTTTCTGACAAAGAATAGTCAAAATCAAAAGAGATGAAATATTTTTATTAAGTAAACATTACCTCACACTGCGTTCCTATCTCAAAGTTGCTTAAAACTGTTAAACACTCGTGTAGTCCTTTTTCTTCTACAGAGTTCATAGTCACGTATTTTTGTTGAAAATTCTAATGGAGGAAAATGAACACATCTAAATGCTCATTTTAGGGGAAATCACTATATATTAAGGCAAGTGAGCATTTCCTCTATTTCAATATTACAGAGAGTTTTTGAGGAGTGTTACTAAATGCTCCAAATTGGAGTAAGAATTTCACATGAGTTTAAGATTATGACAAGGTTAATTTAACTGACCATGGCAAGACTGAGCATGATTAAGTTTACTCTGTTTAAAAAAGCAGGAGCAGTGGAGGTGATGCTGGTTGGATGAACTGGGAGATTGGGATTGACATATATACACTAATATGTATAAAACAGATAACTAATAATCTGCTGTATAAAAATTAAATTAAAAGCAACAACAAAGAATCAACAGCTTGCCTTGACATCTTATTGGATGGTATGTTGGGAGTGTGAAAAACCCATTTTCCATCACCAAAAAGTGGGGCTGAGTGTGCAGACTATCACTACTATTGTTTTTATTGTTTCCAGATATGTACGTTGATACATATATCTTATGTAGATACCAGAGTACAAATTAACAAACTCCATCCTACTTTAATGCCCACTCACGTAAGAGGTAAAAGAGAGGAAAAGCTTAAATTGATTATCTACATGTTTCTAATCTCTACTGATCAAACATCTGCTTCTTTCTGTCCTCCTCCACGCTGCCCTCTTCCCTCATACTGAGTTTATACCAGTTATCTGGTTAATATTTTCCTCCTATTCAGCTGAACACACAAAACAAAAAAAACTTTCCCCTAAGTAGAGAGCTAAATTTCTGATAAGTGCTTCTCAATTTCCTTTTTGCAGAACTCTGTTCCAAGTTGTTTCTAACTACCAACTTTTGGCAGCTTTTATTGTATAATCTGGCCACTTAATGGCATCAGGCACTTCACTTATCTCAACAAGATGCAAACTTCAAACAAAACATAGACCAAATGACTTAGAACATTTCTTAAACCTAGCATTTGACACATCTAGTCTAATCAATATTATTTTTGCAGGAGTACTGACTCATAATAGACAATGTAATGTGAAAACACGCTCTTGAAATGAGACTGATCATTTTCTTTCTTTTTTTTTTTTTTATTCCTAAGGAATCTCTCCTATTGGCCAAGTTATTGTGACATGATTAATGGTACAGGTAAGGGCGTTTGTTCTGTGGTAATAATCACAGTGAAACCAACTCCTTTCTCCCACAAATCCACCAGGGTACCTGCAGTGTTCTGGAGGTTGAGGGTATGCGTTTACCTATCTTTGTATCCCTGCAACATAATTCAGAGTCTCTGTTCTTATGTAGGCTTAGTAAATGCCTGTCTAATGTGATGGGATTTCTGAAGATTAACCATTGAAGATGAGCCTTTACTGCATTCCTGGGGAAATGTTTGCTTCATAAAAGCTTTACTTAATTGAACTCCCTCCCTGGCCACAGAAGTCAGGGGTTAGAAAGTTTTAGAGTAGTCGTCACTGTCTGCATCTTTTGTAAGTACTGTGTACATAATGGTTTAAAACTGAAAGAATTAAAAAATCAAGATAAGTACAAAAGTAAAACATGCATCCAAATTGAGGTTTAAATATGAGGTAGAATCAGTGAAGCTGTCAAGACAGAGCCACGGATTTTTGAATGAGGTGATCAGAAATGAGAGAGAAAACAGCAACAAAACAAGGTTATAAGTGTACTAACCATGAAAACTGTATGCAGAAATGAACATTCTGAATTAGAGTTGTGAAGAAAGAAAGTACTATGAATTTAGATTTAGTGTGTGGTAGATCCAGCTTATTATTCTCCTTAAAAAAAAGAAAAGTACACATATGCCTGTCATTTTAAGAATTAAGATTGTAGGGCTTCCCTGGTGGCGCAGTGGTTGGGAATCCGCCTGCCAATGCTAGGGGACGCGGGTTCGTGCCCTGGTGGGGGAAGATCCCACGTGCCACGGAGCGGCAGGGCCCATGAGCCATGGCCGCTGAGCCTGCGCGTCCAGAGCCTGTGCTCCGCAACGGGAGAGGCCGCAACAGTGAGAGGCCCGCGTACCGCAAAAAAAATAAATAAAAAATATTAAAAAAATAAAAATAGCATAAAAAAAGAATTGATTGTAAAAAGCAATGGGAATCGAATCCCATGAGGTAATTAAAATCAGAGGTGAACTTTCAGCTGCTAAGAAGCAGAAGCAGAGTATAATGTTTACAAAGCCAGTGAGACAATACTTTATAGGAAGGTAATATAATGAAGATGAAAAATGTTAAATACAAAGTTATGTAAAAGGCAGGGAATAAAAAGGAAACAGAATATTCATTTTCACAAACGTATTGCTGAGTTTTGCATGTTTATTTAATTTTGTTAACACTCTTCTAGAAGAAAAGAGCAAAACCAAACGTTGAGTTTGCTTTGTAGTGCTTTGAGTCATGGGGATGGGTGAGGAGGTCCTTTCTCAGCAGTTCATTTCTGCAAGTAGTCAAGTGTCCCAATACCACTAACTCTAGTAATTTCGTAAGCATAAACTTCAGTCCTTAGACACAGAGAAAAATATACTGTGCTTCTTCTAGTAAACTACTGTTTATGGGCTTAAAAATATATTTAAAAACTTTGTCCAAAACAGAGAAGTAGAGAAGTTTTAAAAGAGGAATTAGAGGGCTTCCCTGGTGGCGCAGTTGTTGAGAGTCTGTCTGCCGAGGCAGGGGACACGGGTTCGTGCCCCGGTCCGGGAAGATCCCACATGCCGCAGAGCGGCTGGGCCCGTGAGCCATGGCCGCTGAGCCTGTGCGTCCGGAGCTTGTGCTCTGCAACGGGAGAGGCCACAAGAGTGAGAGGCCCGCGTACCGCAAAAAAAAAAAAAAAAAAAAAAAAGGAATTAGAGGGTTCGTTAATGACTATAATATAAATACATGTGTATCGGGCATGAAGCTAAAAGTATCTAAGAATAAAAAAGCAGTGAAACAAACTAGGAGCAAAGGTAGACTGAACAGGCCAGAGGACTCTGATGGAATCCCTGTGAAAGAGATTCTTAGTTATGGCACTAGGGAAAAGACTAATGAAATGGAAAGTGTTCCAAGGTGTTTTTTATCATGATTTAGATGTACCTCTTCTACCTTCTTCAGTAAGTTTAAAGAGACAGAAAATGAAAATATTGATTTACATTTGAATGTATTACAAAAAAGAGCCCTGCTAATATCAGCTATCTTATGGTCATGGCCCATGGTAATTGCTGGTGTCATTATGACACAATTTTCGATGATATTTCAGATCATTTTTAAAGCTTTTCAAGGTATTCTTTTCCTTTAATGGCTACGATGTTGGGACAGCAGTTGTCCCAACATTCTCTCAATGTCAGTATCAACTTCATTGAGATCTTCTGTTACATTTCACTTACCACAAAAATATAAATGAAATGTAATAAGATCACAAGGTTAGTGCAGTTACCAGAAGAAGAGCGTGGTATTCATAGTTGAAGGATAGGTCTTACTGTTTTGAACAGACACATTCAGTGGTGGCTCATTTTGGTGACATTCATTTGTGGAGCAAATGGAGGGATAATCTCATTTCTTCTGCTTATATCCAGTGTGTGCCATGGGTCATAACCATAGGAGAGATTCAATAAACTCAACAAATGCCCTTTTTATTTTGATGTGTACATTTTCCAACCACTTGCATGAATCCTGTTTAGTGAGAGAACTTCAATAAGTGACTTAAAAAATATTAATCAGACGTTAGGGTAGGTGAATGAATCGTTATTAAAGGTAAGAACAACATTTACCAAAATGAGTTCTAAAGGAACCTCAAGGTAAGAAAAGTGCTACTCTACTGATAGGTGGAGGATTTCAAAACACACAATCACAGTTTTAACAACGTGCGATTTTGCCATTGTTTTGTAACTTTCATTAATTTTTAAGGAGTGGGAAAATTTAGTATGAAATTGAATACCAGTGATTGTGTACAGTGTACAGACTGGTTCAATGTGGTAGCTGCTAGCACATGTCACAATTCGGCACTTGAAATGCAGCTAGTACAAACTGAAATGTGCTGTAAGTATACAGTACACACTGGATTTGAGATTTTTGTTAATTTTTATATTGATTGTATTTAAAAGGATGGTATTTTGGATATATTGGGTTAAATAAAATATACCAGATACTTTTTTCATTTTTAAAGTGTGGCTACCGGAAAATTTTAATACTATATATACAGTTTGCATTTTATTTCTCTTAACCCTGCTGGAATCGAGATTTCTAGATTTGTCTAGGACACACATTACACCTAATCCCTTGCCACTGGCTTGGCTTTTAAACAGATGCAGCATCATTTCCACCTTTCATTGAGAAGACCCAGGTATTGCAGTTCTTCTCCTCTGACATTTGCAGGTAAGACAAAGACATTGATGTATTTCTCGAAGTCACAGTTCTTTACCTAAGAGATAAAACACAGACCAAGAAGCTCATACTTAATAATCATGTTATTTGAGAAAAATAAAGTACATTTAGGGAAGTTTTTTCTTGATGTATTAAGAAGAAATATAATATGGAATTCATAATGTGTTCATAAGTCTTTAAAAAATTGAAAGATGTAGGAGGATATTTTGCAAATCATTTTCTTCTTTGTTATTTCTAAGCGAGGACTATATTTTCATTCTTTTACTAAACTAGTAGTATGTGTAGTAACAGTCAAGTCTAGAAAGGCATGTTCAGTCTTTGTAAAGATGTCCAAAGAGGATGATACCACAGTCACAGGGCTATGTTAATGTGCTCTACAGACAGTATAGCATCTTTTCAAATTGATGGTGCCTAGCAGCTATTACAAAAGCATTGGCGCACACACACACCGATATCCTTGAATCCTAGCCCTGTTTCTAAACGCTTGTGGTGTGGGTAAGCATTTAATATCTCTGAATTTTTCCTTATCTGTAAAACTGAAAAGAGCAGCATTTCTTCAACTAGAATTAACAGGGGATTAGAAAACATGTATTGAGTCCCGGTATGTTGCCGGGGTTATGGTGGACACTTGGTAAATGCAGGAGTGTAGGAGACATATCAAAACCCATATGCACGCACCCCAGCATGTGAGCAGCCTTCCTCTCCAGGATTAAGTTGTAGAAGATTGAAATTTTATTTTTCTTTAATTTAAATTGGGCACAAATAGAGGACTTGAGGGAGTCATATAAATATTTAATCTATAAAGGAAACTCTGAGAAATGTCCTCAGTATAAATGAAGATCTTTATCTGTGTTTAGGTCAATCTATGCTGTGTTTGGAGCCGAAATTAATCTGAAAGGAATCCCTGTGTATAGATTTATTCTTCCATCCTTGGCTTTCGCATCTCCACTTCGAAATCCAGACAATCACTGTTTCTGCACAGAAAAAATTATCTCCAAAAATTGTACTTCATATGGTGTGCTAGATATTGGCAAATGCAAAGACGGTGAGTAAAAGTTCTCGATGGCACAATCCATGCCATAATTTGTAGTTTTCTTTAAACTTCACCCAGGAATCCTTTTCACCAAAAATTTAAAGTGTGAAAGCAATAAGGGCAGAAAGTAAAGGTGGTGGTAGGATATTTTTGTTTTGATTTTTGTACCGCTGTCAATCAAGGTCCCAGTCGTTTCAGTGTTGCAAAACTTAGTTATTATTAGGTAAAGCCCTACTGATATTTCCGAGTGCTACTTTGGAAAATGTCTCTTCAGGTCCTTTGCTCATTTTTTAATTGGGTTGCTTATTTTTTTGAGTTGTGTGAATTTTTTATATATTTTGGATGTTAATCACTTATGGGATATGCATTTTTCAAATATTTTTTTCCCATCCCATAGATACCCTTTTCATTTTTTGATGGCTTTCTTTGCTGTGCAGAATCCCTGTGCTCCTTATAGATTTAGGGTAAAATGAAAATAGTTCCCAGAATATTCTGAGCATCCTAACTTACCCATCTGACGTTTTTCTAACCTTTTCTACCCTAGAAAATGGTAAATTAAAATAAGTATATTTCAGGGTGTCTGAGACAAGAATTGACTCAGACATGAAATTTGGAGTCTATCTTATTTTGCTCACCTTCTTCATATTGGAATGGGTGAGAATAAAGAAAGAAAAGCCTCTTCAATAAATTCTCAGTCCATAGACATACTACTGCCTGAAACATGAAGGTATATGGTTGTAACTTTGTGTTCAGCAGCTAAGCATTACATATTGAAAATAAACACCTAAGGGATAAACGACAGACATCAACTGAATGGTTAGTAGGATGATGCAGAAATTTATATTTTATTTCTGATCAAAAAGCAATCAGATATAATAATTTTCCCTCACCCTCATCTCCCAGTTAGTATTCAAAGCCAACTTTATGCATTTCTCTTTCTAACTTAAAAAGCTTTATTTTCAAGGAAGTCTTTCCTAAGTGGTATATGAAATGAGGAAAACAATTTATCCCAATTGTCTCTTAAACCTTGTTTTCAGGAAAACCTGTGTATATTTCACTTCCTCATTTTCTATATGCAAGTCCTGAAATTTCACAACCTATTGAAGGCTTAAGTCCAAATGAAGAAGAACACAGCACGTACTTAGATGTTGAACCTGTAAGCAAATACATTATTTATCGCATTTGTTTTCTAAAAATGAAGGAAAAATTAAATTCTCTCCTTTTGTCAATCACATTTATTGATATTTATTGTATCACAATCTTGATAAATTACTTTTATTTCAATGAAAATTACGTTGATTTCTTCCTATTGTTGCTTATGAAATGTCAAGGTAATTTTAGTTTTTCAGCAAAGGTCAGGAATAACAATGATGGAAATGATTCTAATCAGTTTAAAACAATTTGGTATAAGGTACTCTTTTATGCTTCTTTTATACTTATCTGCAAGTATTGCTTACATGAAGGGACACTGTAGACTATGAGGGATTAAAGAAGTTTTATGGGTATATGTGCATTTGAGGCAAGATCTATGATATACTTAGTGTAAAAAAATCTACTAAATTTCCTATAGTGTAACAGTTTTACCTTTTATTTTAATATTCCCTTGTCAACAGTTAAATGAAATGCCAGGATTTTAGTAGTCATGTTTCAGTTTAAATAATGACGGAAGTAGCATTATAATTATACGGATGATACATGGATTCTGACTGAATATATATTTGACAATATATAGTTCAGGATTTAAACTGACTACATGAGTTCTACGTTTCACTACTGTTGTTGTTGTTGATTCCCCAAAACCAGTTCAGATAAAAATCAAAAATCTAACTAAAACCTTGACAGTAGTTTGGGCAAAAAATTGTGTGTGCGTGCGTGCACATATATACGCATGTGTGTATACATCTGTATACACACAGGCATATACACATAAAATGTAATTATGGACAGTTTTGTATGTAATATTTAATAAGTCCAATTAATTATTTAATAAATTTCACAAGTTTTAAGTACAACAGTTTCACCTTAGGTTCTACATAACAGTAAAAATAAGTTTTGGATATTATAAAAGAATGTTTTTAAAATAAGTTGGTAATTTTTTAGTTTGTCCTCTTTTTAGATAACTGGATTTACCTTACGATTTGCAAAACGGCTGCAGATCAACATATTGGTCAAGCCAGCAAGAAAAATTGAGTGAGTCCCTTGGAAAAAGTTTCATTATGATTTTTACTACCTCCTTGTAAGAATGTGGGTATATCTATGACAGGAAGTGGAAATAATAAAACTTTCACCTTCTATTTGGCTTTATGTCATTAAATGATTACTAAATGCTTATAACTTTCATTTGTAATTTAGAATTATATCTAGTGTGTATTGTAATGGTATTTACACATATTTTGGAATGAGTATTTGTGGCACTGCTCATTTTGCTAGCTGTCCAAATATTTTCAAGAGAATAGTTTCTAGCATTCATATTTTAGTTTCCTGGGTATAATTTTTTGAAAGGACAAAACATATGCTTAGGAAAAGTCAGTCTAATTAGAAATGTGTATTAGAAAGATTTATAAGAGTGAAAGATGTCTGAGAAACAGCCGTATTAAAATTTAAATGATTCACTACAGGGAACAAACATCAAGGTACTTAACCAAGTTTCAAGAGCAGCTAATTTCTGAAAATTTATTTTCACTAATAATTATTAACATTTCTGTCATATATAGGTGGTATATTATTATATATATTCATAATTATTTTCAATGTTTATTACAGAGCGTTAAAGGGTCTGAAGCAGAACTATTTTGTGCCTATTCTTTGGCTTAATGAGGTTAGTATTTTTATTTCTTAGTCACTAAAAACAGTAAACTTCTTGGTAGATAGAAAAAGCTTTTGATGTTTGAAAACTGAATACACATATATAGTATTTGAACTTGTGTTTCCATTGCATATATGGGAGATTTATATAGTATTAATTATATAATAATTATTTTGAGAGTACCAAATCACACAGAAGTATCACGCTTATGTTAGATTTCAGTGTTCTTATTTTCATAATGTTTATTAAACAATTTTTCCTGTCATAATGCGTATGTTAGGAAAGAGTCATGCAAACGTGTAACTCCAAATAACTCCATGTGAATGTTGTAGTGCTAATAAAAGCCAACCAAACTTATAAAAACCAGGTTAGAGTAGATGTAGGCAGTCTATCTAGTGCCTGACAAGATATTTTTAGTACAAATCAGGGAACTGATTAGTTAGGAAATGAACTGTATAAGCCTTTAGAGGAAGAAAACTGTTGACCCTTGGCATTTTCCTCTGCCACTAGGAAACAACCTTCAGAAAACTGGAGAATATTCCAGTAAGACCATTGTATTTATCAATGAAATCAGTATATTGAAGAATGCTAGCTGACATGTTTCAAGGGAGGAAGATTATATTTCTCTCTCTAAATATTCTACCTTGGCATTTATTGCCTTCTTTGACATGCATGCAAAGGGAATTCCATTGGCTTGTCTTACAGATAAAGATGACTAACATCTATGCGGTGTTTCAAAAAAAGAGTGATACACTTAAGTGGAGAGTTGAGTATTTTGTTCCCAAATCTAACCAAATAACGTTATTTATTAACTTGATTACAGACTGGTACCATTGGTGATGAGAAGGCAGAAATGTTCAGAAGTCAAGTGACTGGAAAAATAAACCTCCTTGGCCTGGTAGAAATTACCTTACTCAGTGTTGGTGTGGTGATGTTTATTGTTTTTATGATTTCATACTGTGCACGCCGATCAAAGAGAGTAAATTAAGTAAGTATATAACAAAAATTATATACGGCTTTAATGACATTAGTTTATATATTACTTGTTTATATATTACTTGTTTTCATTTTATCAAAAAGAGGTTATAAACTAGGCTGCAAATATTTCTGGATATGTCTAGTCATCTAGCATTTTTAACACATCCTTGAAGTTTTGAGTTGCTTAATGTAAATTATAAACAAAGCCTGAATGAGTAATAAGGCCTATTAATATTAAGCAGATCACGACATTTCATCTTTATTCTGGGAGGACTGGGCTAAATTATGAAATTGTCACCTTTGAAAAGTTAGAATGTTGCACAATAGCTGTACATGTACTAAATTTTATTTCTTGATTATTTCTAGCTAGTTATTTTAAAAAATCACAAATAATAATTAATTTAATATATCTCTGACTAGGAAAGGGTATGTGAAACTGAAAATGGTAGATATTAGGGGAGACTGAAATTTACAAAGGAAAAGAAAATAAAAAGGAAAATTTAGATTAGATAAGCTAAAAATTAATGAGAATTAAAAACTCAATAAAGGATATAGATAAGATAAAAATATGCTGTTGTAAAATGAAGATAGCATATTAAGACAGAGTTGCTGCATATAGACATGCTGTCCAAAATCATGATGTGGAAGCCCTGATGAATGATTACAATTCAGGAGCTAGAACTGAATACAACAGTACAAGAAAATAGAGACAAAAATAGTTCAACATAGTGAAACCAAATTACTCAGAGTTTACAGGAAAAATCAGGTAAATGTGGACAGATAAGAGATGGTTCAGGCCTCTGTGTTTTAGACATTAGTGCCTGTGCCCCCTTGTACATAGAGGAATGAATGTCTGACCCTATCTTTCCTAAATGGAAGCCTTTCTTTAATGATCATATGTGACATTGGTACGGCCTGAGGGGGCGGGGGGGGGTGATTTTCCACTTACCCATAGCTTCCATGCACCCTTCCTTTCCGGGAACATCAAAAAAAAAAAGTGGAATCTAAATAAAAGCAATACACTTGCTATGAAAAATTACAATTTCAAAACAAGTCTTCTTACTCTACTTTCAATCAGGCTGTTGACCGTAAGCTGTCTTATATAGAAATTCTGGAGCTGCCACTGATAATTATTGACCTTCTTAATGTGCCAAAATCATGCTAAATATTTTACATGAATTATCACAACTAATCCCTAATAAAATTTTATGAGTTTCCAATAGCCATGGATCCATCATCATCCTTCTATCTTTTGGAGACGTTCCAGAAAATTGTAAATTTTAACTGCAAAATTATCCATTTTCAAAATGTGAATCAGTCAAATTGAAGATTAAAAACAATGAAGTGGCATTTTGGGACCAATATTTTTTGTGTGTGAGATTGAGAGGAAGGCAACTCCATCTTTTGCTCTGATGTTTTCAGCCTATATTTATTCCCTGAAAAGAAGACGGAACAATTCTGCCTACAATCATTTTGGACAGAATGTATTCAAAATGCTGACTTAATACATTCACATTATAATAAATAAAGGAAATACGGCATCACTATTAAGACCTATCATCAGTCCAGTAACAAATGAGTTATGATTAAACAAAGTACTTCTTCATATGACCATTTATATAATAGATAGAAGAGATCATTCACTGAAAAGCCAATTTACAACAAAACCTTGTTGTAGTGGGAGAATATGCTTTTCAAAATGAAGTATATAGTAGTTGTAAAAATTTTCTGATACTATTCTCTATTATTAAAACTATATGATCTATTTCATCAGTGCTTAATGAGCCCTGAATGTCCAATATCTTGGGTCTCTATGTGGCTAAATTAAGGTGAAAGATTGAAAACTTTCTAGAGTGTCTTTATCAACAAGTATATTGACTTGGCTTAAACAAGTATATTGACTTGGCTTAAACTTTGACTGTTACAAGGAAAAGTTACTGCTCTTTACACAATGATATGTCTGTTTTCTTTTCTATACAAATAGAGAAGAACACTGTTCTCTGTAGATTACTTGATTTACTAGGTTTAGAAGAATCACAGATATAGATTTCCTTAAACAAGCTTCAGTTTCGAATATTATAATAATTATGCCTCTGGGAAGATTTATAAACAATTGAAAAATAAGGAGATGGATGTACAAGAGGGAGTAAAGCAAAGATGGTGGAGCTAAGGTGTGCTTTTACTCAATGAATCACAAAGAGAGTAAGCCAATAGTCCTTTCGAAAGTAGCAGTATATACACCGCTAAATGGAGGATGGTCTGAAGGGACAGCAAAGAGTGGAAACGCTCACCCAGAGCAGATTTAACGAGCTACCCCTCCTTATCTGGCCACGCGCAGCTCTTGAGAGCTGGGAAGCAGCCTTCCATGTATCCTGGAATGGGAAAATAATTGCCTTATCCATGAAGTTCATCAGAGAATTTTTCTCTGCAGCTTGAGAAATTGGGCTAATTACTAGAAAACATGACATCCTCAGTATTTAGAATTTGAATATTACCTGTTTTATTTTTCCACGACTTTCTGATAAGTACTTACCTTTCTTCTGCTTTCCAGGAAGCAAATGAGTCGACATTTATGCACCAGCTACATGAGGACCTTTCTTAATATCGACCTACAAAATGAAGATTTAATATGCTTTATGTTTGCAAAACACACCTTATCTTACAGTTGAAGAACTGGCGGCACTTTTGTTCTCTGCACTGAGCAGCAGCAGCACGTTTCTAAAGGATTATTAAGATGTCATTAAAATCCACACTTTGAACAAAAAGCAGTAACTTTTAAAATTCAACATGTTCACAATGGAATGGATTTCAGTTTCTACAGATGTGGCTTCAGCATGATCCAGTTATTTTTATTTGGTACTGATTCGCTGATTGGTTCCCTTTTGCTAAATTCAGAAAAGGGGTGGATGTTCTAAACAAATCCTGGACCCTGAACTCTTGTCGTCCTCATCAAAGGGAAAAACATCACTACCCTCATCAGTGTCCCTGCAATACACAGACCCCAGGACTGTCAGGACATTGCATTTCATGAGCATGAGCCATTTTGAAAGACGTTTAAAAATGGAAACTAAATGACTGGCCTATGAACCATTTATTATACATTACTTAAGTTTCTTTCTCTATGGAATCCTTTGTACAGCATCAGTAGGCACTATAACCATGCTGTTTATAACAATATGGGCGTATATTTTTGTCAATGATCATACAAATGGACATTTTTGGGACTGTCATTTTTCCATGTTCTGCAGTTCTTTTGGAAATCTGAGTAGACTTTGATCTTTTCACTCAGTTGTATACAACTTATGCTTGGCAACTTCAGAATGCTGTGCTAGTATTAAGAGATGTAAATGATAATACAGAAATTATTGTGTGGGAGATTACAAAGAGTAGAACGTCCATTCATAGTTATTTGTTGTGGTACTTCTTGCTTTTATAGTCACCACAGAAAGACTGGTTTCAAACATTAAAAGATGTTCTTCCTTAAATTCCTGTGCTTTGCCTGGTTCCTGTTGTGTCACAAAATATTTACTCTAGTTTTCTGACTTATGCATTCTATCTGAATTTTTAATTCTTTATGCATCTACATTTCCTTCTGAAACATTTCTAAATTCAACCTTGACTACTTTTTCCTTAGGTAATTTTTTGAGCTAGTTGGGGGAAAAGGAAATAAAAAGATACTTGGGCATGCTTTAGAGTTGTAGTACTTAAAGTCTAGACTATGAAGGATCTTTCCTTTTTATTAGAAGATATATTGTTACGTAACCACTTTCGTCAGCAGGGGTTCACTTATGGCAGAGAGCACTAGGCCCCCTAAAAAGGCTCCCCATAGAAAGGAAAGGTGGACCACATTCTGTTTGTGTTTTATACACAGAGGTTTCTAGGATAAATTATTAGTAACTGGTTTGTTGAGATACTAAAATCAAGAGTAATTAATCTCCTCATGTTAGCTGCCAGGGTAAATACTGAAAACCCCAAACCAAGATACCACCAGTTCAGAAGGATCTTTTGAAAATCTGAAGCTACTCAAAACATACTGATGTAATAATGTCCTCTCATTTATTGGCAACAGAAAAAAGTATCCCCCTAAGATATAGACAGATGAGATCCTAAACATCCTCTTCTGATACTTGAGTCTACTTTTGCCGTATTAGGATATTTGTGGACATGTTGATCAAGGAGGAATATAAAGGATACTTCTTTAAATCTTAAACTAAGTAGGGCTGAACGATGTAAAGTAGAAACTGTTCAAAAGAATTGGTTGAGAAATTACATATCCACCTCATGGTAGAATTGCATAACCAATCAGTGACTCAGATTTTAACTCTTCATACAGGAATGCACCTCCATAGTATTTGGGTATCAGTAAAAAGGTTTTGACTTATATGTCTTTAGTACCGTTCAACTAAATACATGTATATTCTAATCATTATCATTCCTCACCGTATTTTCCCTGAATTCTATAAATTATGCAGAGGAAAAAATCCATACACAGAGATAAGTGAAACACATTAAAAATGCCCAGTAGAAAGTATAATACTTGCTTTAAAAAAATGGGAGATAGATTTATTTATGTGAAAAATGGGTTTGGATATGTGTGTGCGTGCCCACGTGCACATGCTGAGGTGGGAGTGGAGCACTTTTTGGGAATGCATTAAACGTTGACCTGCTGATTGCCCCAGAGAAAGTGTAATTGTACACAAGGATGAATTTGCTTTGTTTTGTAGAAAAACTACCCCATATTTTAGAGAGGCATATTTTCATTCAAAATTGTTTAATCACCACAAAACTATTGGTGTTCAAAACTTAGGTTTGAAAATGTATAGCATCTACAAACGGGTTAACATAAATTAGAGAGTCTACAGCATCTTAAAATGGGTTGAGGCTTATTGTTGCTGACAAGTACATGAAGAAAGAGAACAATCTATAAAGCTTTTAGTTCTCAGAAAGAGGTAAAGGGGGTATCATTTCAGGAAAAAAAAAAACCTAGCTATACATTAGATTTTTACATATGCAATAATCTGTCAATCTTAACCCATTATCAATGTCTGAGCTACATAATAATCATCTTCGGAGCTGGAATTTGTTGCAGGTGTGTTCCACCTCTTACTTTAGTGTTTCTGGTTGAAGTTCTATGTATTAGAGACACGGTGGCTGCTCTCTCTTCATCTGCCCTTTCTGGCCCATCTACAACTCCACTTAAAGAATCACTGGACTTCAGACTATACTACAAAGCTACAGTAATCAAGACAATATGGTACTGGCACAAAAACAGAAATATAGATCAATGAAACAGGACAGAAAGCCCAGAGATAAACCCGTGTACATATGGTCACCTTATTTTTGATAAAGAAGGCAAGAATACACAATGGAGAAAAGACAGCCTCTTCAATAAGTGGTGCTGGGAAAACTGGACAGCTACATGTAAAAGAATGAAATTAGAACACTCCCTAACACCACACACAAAAATAAACTCAAAATGGATTAAAAACCTAAATATAAGGCCAGACACTATAAAGCGCTTAGAGGAAAACATAGGCAGAACACTCTATGACATAAATCACAGCAAGATCCTTTTTCACCCACCTCCTAGAGAAATGGAAATAAAAACAAAAATAAACAAATGGGACCTAATGAAACTTCAAAGCTTTTGCACAGCAAAGGAAACCATAATCAAGACCAAAAGACAACCCTCAGAATGGGAGAAAATATTTGCAAATGAAGCAACTGACAAAGGACTAATCTCCAAAATGTACAAACAGCTCATGCAGCTCAATATCAAATAAACGAACAACCCAATCCCAAAATGGGCAGAAGACCTAAACAGACATTTCTCCAAAGAAGATATACAGATTGCCAACAAACACATGAAAGGATGCTCAGCATCACTAATCATTAGAGAAATGCAAATCAAAACTACAATGAGGTATCACCTCACACCAGTCAGAATGGCCATTATCAAAAAAATCTAGAACCAACAAATGCTGGAGAGGGTGTGGAGAAAAAGGAACACTCTTGCACTGTTGGTGGGAATGTAAATTGATACAGCCACTATGGAGAACAGTATGGAGGTTCCTTAAAAAACTACAAATAGAACTACCATATGACCCAGCAATCCCACTACTGAGCATATACCCTGAGAAAACCATAATTCAAAAAGAGTCATGTACCATTATGTTCATTGCAGCACTATTTACAACAGCCAGGACATGGAAGTAACCTAAGTGTCCATCAACAGATGAATGGATAAAGAAGATGTGACACATATATACAATGGAATATTACTCAGCCATAAAAAGAAACGAAATTGAGTTATTTGTGGTGAGGTGGATGGACCTAGAGTCTGTCATACAGAGTGAAGGAAGTCAGAAAGAGAAAAACAAATACCGTATGCTAACACATATATATGGAATCTAAAAAAAAAAAAAGGTCAGAAATAAAGACACAGACGTAGAGAATTGTCTTGAGGACATGGGAAGGGGGAAGGGTAAGCTGGGACGAAGCAAGAGAGTGGCATGGACATATATACACTACCAAATGTAAAATAGATAGCTAGTGGGAAGCAGCCGCATAGCACAGGGAGATCAGCTCAGTGCTTTGTGACCACCTAGAGGAGTGGGATAGGGAGGGTGGGAGGGAGAAGCAAGAGTGAGGGGATATGGGGATATATGTATACGTATAGCTGATTCACTTTGTTATAAAGCAAAAACTAACACACCACTGTAAAGTAATTATAATCCAATAAAGATGTTAAAAAAAAAAAAGAATCACTGTCCATTACCCTTTTCTGCATACACTGACAGAATTACCTATGATTGTTTTTCTGAGTTATTTGTAGCAGGCTGAGCTAATGAACTAAAAGTGAGTTAGTGTTTAATATTGGTATCAAATACATACAGGCAAACTCTACTTTTTTCTTCCCTGGTTCAAAGGTAGCTGCATTTTCAAACACTGGTGAAAATAAAAACTTCCTTTATTAGAATAATGATTTGCTTTTCATTTATAATTTTTGAATGCGTTTGACATCAATGTTGTTTGATATTAATACTATAATTGTATATTAGCTGTTTCTGCCTGTGCATGAGTTATTGACATATTAACTCCTATTTTCTTTTCCCAGCTGTTCTCAGATGCTAGTAAGCTTATACTCACACATTTCAGAAATGCTCCATTCTACACACTCATGAAGGGGAACTCTGATGTAGTTAGGACAAATATAAATGTTTTAAAGTCTTGTTTCCTTTATTATGTGAAATCTGAATCAGGTGCCTCAGCATCACCTGTGAACTTGTTAAAAATGCAGAATCTCAGGTTCTATCCTAGTACTACTGAATCAGAATCTGTAGTTTAATAGGATACCAAAGCGATTTCTATACACAAGAAAATTCGAGAAGTCCAGATTTAAGTCATATTGAAATCAGACTACCTGTGTAAAAAAGTTTTATTTGACTGGTTGCTGGTATTAGATTTATTAACAGAACAACTTAAGAGAGCAAAGCTATATAAGCATACTGAGATGAGAGGAACGTCATCTCGCTTGACAATTTGCTATAAATGTTCCACTAAGCTTTCTCATTTGCCCTGTTGAGCTTGTACATGCTATTTTCAGATGGTAATAGAGCTAATCTATTTGCCAGGGTAGAGGGTGAAGTGAAAGTAACTCTTCTCTCTGAATTTTCTGGAATGTGTTCTTTGATCACATATTTACTGCATGTGAAGTAGGAGATAGCTCAGGGCAGGTAAGGAATATTAAGACTGGAGATATTCCCCAGAATTTATCTGAGATGGAAATTATCCACTTGAATAAAGGGACTCTACAGCATCCAGGAGTTTTACATATTATATAAGTTATAAGGAATATATTAACAGCTATGGAGCTTTACTCTGGGCAAAATAATGGGCGGGATTGCTTGCTTGGAGGATGTCTAGAAAGGGGTAAGGAGCAGGGGCAAGGGGGGACAATACAAAGATGAGGGTTTATTTCCAGAGAATGAGTATCTATGAAGTTATAGAAGAATAAATAAGCCCAGTGTGGAGGAGAGAACTGAGCTTGGAACTATCTAGGCTCAAAGAACCAAGTTGACAGCTACTGTTCTGCTCTAATCCTACCCTCAGTCTACACAGTTGAGGAATATGGTCATTATGAAAAGATGGGCCTACATGAAAGAATACGTAATTAGTAGCAGGTAGTTTTATAAACTCCACGTCCTAAGTACTAAAGAAGAGAATTTAGTTATTGGAGACGTCCAAGGAACCATCCTAAAATGGAAATATGGTTCGTGAGAAAGTGTTAAATATCTTCAGCTTTTGATATAGACTGGGGAACAGAATTCTAAAAATTTTCTCTTTTCTGGAACTTGTTTGAAATATCATCACATGTTAATGTTATGTATTTCCCCATAGATATATGAATAATCATTTAAAATTAAAGGTCCTATAAGATTGTGAGAATTATCTGTATTGATAGTCAGCCACTTCCTTTTGCCCATCCCCCATTCCCTTCCCACCCCAGCCTGCCACCAGCACACATGTAGCATGTCTACAGAAGTATAAGGAGGTGTATCAATAGAGTAACCAACTGAATGGGCAGTTGAGTCACTAGGATTCAGAAACTTCTTCCACAAATAATTTCTCATTGACATGTGTTATTTGCTGCATTATTTATGCTATTACTGAATAACATAAGCTCTGGTTCCAGTTGAATCGATGGCAACATAGGAAGATCCTGAACTCACCTTCTCCCACACACACTTCAAATCTACAGCAACATAAGGAACAATTTTCTCTGAATAAACTAAAAACTAGCTGAGCAATTCCTACACATAGAGCAAATGAGAAAAAACCCCACATCGAAGCAGGTAGGAGAGGCTGAGACCCAATGTTGCCATTGGCAAGAAACATTCAGGAGGAAACTTAACCCGGAGCTTCTCCCTGAGGAGCAAAGAGTCTGAACCCCACATTGGGCACCCTAACTTTTAATATGTACACCTGAGACATGAGTCCCCAAAACATCTCGGTCTGAAAGCCAATAGATCTTGCAACCACGAGACCCACAAAGGTATAACAAACTCAGAAATGACTCAGTCAAAGGGCTCACATGCTCAGACTCACCTCCCCCAGGGCCAGGTACAGAAGCAGCAGAACCAGAGGCACCCAGACTGTATATGAAAGAGGCTCATTTGCTAACCTTAAAATCTCAGACTGAGGGACAAGCATCTCACCTGACACACACATAGGGGTGTGCTGGGATACTTTCTGGGGACAGAGGCTGGTGACACCATCTTCACACTCTTCTTCTGCTTTGCTCCATCAGGCAGGTGCCACCTCCCCTGTCGCAACTTGGACACTGAGCTTATGCTCCCCTTATGCCTCACTCCAGCCAACAGATGCCAATTTCACACTCATGCTCTGCAGCGTGAAGGAGAGCAAGTATATCACAGAGGGGAGTTTTACACACATTTGGTGATCCAGTTTTTACATCTGGTGCCCTGGGTTTGGAGGGTGCTTCCCAGGGGATACCCCTTGATCACCTGGCTCTGGAGGCCAGAGGGCCTTGTGTTCCCGAGTCTCATGGGACTCTAACAATAAGACAGTTCCTGGCACACTACCATGCCGAGGACACTGCACAAACAACAGACTGAAACACTCCCATTCTTTCTGTGAAGGAGCTGTTTTTGCTTGACTTGGAGCTTTGACCGGAGGGGCAGGCTTCAGGATTGGCATATATCTAGAGTCCTATGGAGATACTCTCAGCGAACATAAGCTGGTGAATGCCATCTCTGTTCTTCCTCTGCCTCACTATATCTCACTGGTAACTCCCAGAAAAGAACTATTTTAACTTGTTTGGTGCCCTGATTTTTTTCAACTGCCACCCAGGGCACACCTCCAAAACACTTGGTTTTGGAGGCCAAAAGAGCATAAATCTGTGATCCCACCAGACAGTATAAATGAACATAATTTAAAAGTTGCAGCCTAAGGTACTGCTTCCAATCAGCCTGAATAAAAGTGCTCAATGAGTTCCTCCTATTTGGGAGAATGACAGGTCTTGCACACCTGCAATTACTTTGAGCTATTAAAAATAAAATAGGCTGCTTGGACACTCACAAAGGTGTGAGAGAAAATCAAGAGCTAGGGCACAGATGAACAATATGGCTCATCTCCTACTCAAGACCAATCCTTTAAGACTGGGAGAGATGGCTATTACATCTCATGCATAGAAACCAACACAGAGAGAAAGGCAAAATAAAGAAGTAAAGGAATATATTCCCCAGAAAAGAATAAGGTAGAACGTGAGGAAAAAACATTCATGAAATGGAGATAAGTAATTTACCTGATAAAAAGTTCAAAGTAATGGTCATAAAGAAGCTCACCGAATTCAAGACAACACAATGAGAAATTCAACACCGAGAAAAAAAATCTAAGAAAGCACGTTTTAAAGTACTTTGGAGGAGACTTTCAAGATGGCGGAGGAGTAAGACATGGAGATCACCTTCCTCCCCACAAATACATCAGAAATACATCTACACGTGGAACAGTTCCTACAGAACACCTACGGAACGCTGGCAGAAGACCTCAGACTTCCCAAAAGGCAAGAAAGTCCCTACGTACCAGGGTAGGGCAAAAGAAAAAAGAATAAACAGAGACAAAAGGATAGGGACGGGACCTGCACCAGTGGGAGGGAGCTGTGAAGGAGGAAAGGTTTCCACGCACTAGGAAACTCCTTCACGGGCGGAGACTGTGGGTGGCGGAGGGGAAAATTTCGGAGCTGCGGAGGAGAGTGCAGCAACAGGGGTGCGGAGGGAACAGCGGAGAGATTCCCGTACAGAGGATCAGGGCCGACCGGCACTCACCAGCCCGAGAGGCTTGTCTGCTCACCTGCCGAGGCGGGCGGGGGCTGGGAGCTGAGGCTCGGGCTTCGGTTGGAGCGCAGGGAGAGGACTGGGGTTGGCGGCGAGAACACAGCCTGCAGCGGGTTAGTGCGCCACGGCTAGCCAGGAGGGAGTCCAGGGAAAAGTCTGGACCTGCCGAAGAGGCAAGAGATTTTTTTCTTCCCTCTTCGTTTCCTGGTGCACAAGGAGAGGGGATTAAGAGCGCTGCTTAAAGGAGCTCCAGAGATGGGCGCGAGCCGCGGCAATCAGCGCGCACCCCAGAGACGGGCATGAGACGCTAAGGCTGCTGCTGCTGCCACCAAGAAGCCTGTGTGCGAGCACAGGTCACTATCCACACCTCCCTTCCGGGAAACCTGTGCAGCCCGCCACTGACAGGGTCCCGGGATCCAGGGACAACTTTCCCGGGAGAATGCACGGTGCGGTGCGCCTCAGGCTGCAATGTTACGCCGGCCTCTGCCACTGCAGGCTCGGCGCGCATCCGCACGCCTCCCTCCCCCCGGCCTGAGTGAGCCAGAGCCCCCGAATCAGCTGCTCCTTTAACCCCGTCCTGTCTGAGCGAAAAAGAGATGCCCTCTGGTGACCTACATGCAGAGGTGGGGCCAAATCCAAAGTTGAGACCCGGGAGCTGTGTGAAAGAAGAAGAGAAAGGGAAATCTCTCCCAGCAGCCTCAGAAGCAGCAGATTAAAGCTCCACAATCAACTTGATCTACCCTGCATCTGTGGAATACATGAATAGAAAATGAATCACCCCAAATTGAGGAGGTGGACTTTGAGAGCAAGATTTATTATTTTTTCCCCTTTTCCTCTTTTTGTGAGTGTGTATGTGTATGCTTCTGTGTGAGATTTTGTCTGTATAGCACTGCTTTCACCATTTGAACTAGGCTTCTATCCATCCATTTGTTTTTCATTTAAAAAAATTTTTTACTTAATAATTATTTTTTATTTTAATAACTTTTTATTTTATCCTCTTCCTTTCTACTTTTTCTCCCTTTTATTCTGAGCCGTGTGGATGAAAGGCTTTTGGTGCTGCAGCCAGGAGTCAGTGCTGTTCCTCTGAGGTGGGAGAGCCAACTTTAGGTCACTGCTCCACAAGAGACCTCCCAGCTCCACATAATATCAAACGGCGAAAATCTCCCAGAGATCTCCATCTCTATACCAGCACCCAACTTCACTCAACGACCAGCAAGCTACAGTGCTGGACACCCTATGCCAAACAACTAGCAAGACAGGAACACAACCCCACCCATTAGCAGAGAGGCTGCCTAAAATCATAATAAGTCCACAGACACCCCAAAACACACCACCAGATGTGGACCAGCCCACCAGAAAGACAAGATCCAGCCTCATACACCAGAACACAGGCACTAATCCCGTCCACCAGAAAGCTTACACAAACCACTGAACCAACTTTAGCCACGGGGGACAGACACCAAAAACAAAGGGTACTACGAACCTGCAGCCTGCAAAAAGGAGACCCCAAACACAGTAAGAGAAGCAAAATGAGAAGACAGAAAAACACACAGCAGATGAAGGAGCAAGATAAAAACCCACCAGACCTAACAAATGAAGAGGAAATAGGCAGTCTACCTGAAAAAGAATTCAGAATAATGATAGTAAAGATGATCCAAAATCTTGGAAATAGAAGAGAAAAAATGCAAGAAATATTTAACAAGGACCTAGAAGAACTAAAGATTAAACAAGCAATGATGAACAACACAAAAAATGAAATTAAAAATACTCTAGATGGGATCAATAGCAGAATAACTGAGACAGAAGAACCGATAAGTGACCTGGAAGATAAAATAGTGGAAATAACTACTGCAGAGCAGAATAAAGAAAAAAGAATGTAAAGAACTGAGGACAGTCTCAGAGACCTCTGGAACAACATTAAACGCACCAACATTCGAATTATAGGGGTTCCAGAAGAAGAAGAGAAAAAGAAACGGACTGAGAAAATATTTGAAGAGATTATAGTTGAAAACTTCCCGAATATGGGAAAGGAAATAGTTAATCAAGTCCAGGAATCACAGAGAGTCCCATACTGGAAAATCCAAGGAGAAACATCGCAAGACACATATTAATCAAACTGTCAAAAATTAAATACAAAGAAAACATATTAAAAGCAGCAAGGGAAAAACAACAAATAACACACAAGGGAATCCCTATAAGGTTAACAGCTGATCATTCAGTGGAAACTCTGCAAGCCAGAAGGGAGTGGCAGGACATATTTAAACTGATGAAAGGGAAAAACCTACAACCAAGATTATTCTACGCAGCAAGGATCTCATTCAGATTCAACAGAGAAACTAAAACCTTTACAGACAAGCAAAAACTAACAATTCAGCAACACCAAACCACCTTTACAACAAATGCTAAAGGATCTTCTCTAGGCAAGAAACACAAGAGAAGGAAAAGACCTATAATAACAAACCCAAAACAATTAAGAAAATGGTAATAGGAACATACATATCAATAACTGCCTTAAATGTAAATGGATTAAATGCTCCCACCAAAAGACACAGACTGGCTGAATGGATACAAAAACAAGACCCTTATATATGCTGTCTATAAGAGGCCCACTTCAGACCTAGGGACACATACAGACTGAAAGTGAGGGAATGGAAAAAGATATTCCATGCAAGTGGAAATCAAAAGAAAGCTGCAGTAGCAACTCTCACATCAGACAAAATAGACTTTAAAGTTAAGACTATTAAAACAGGCAAAGAAGGACACTACATAATGATCAAGGGATCAATCCAAGAAAAGATATAACAATTGTAAATATTTATGCACCCAACATAGGAGAACCTCAATACATAAGGCAAATGCTAACAGCCATAAAAGGGGAAATGAACATTAACACAATCACAGTAGGGGACTTTAACACCCCACTTTCACCAATGGACAAATCGCCCAAAATGAAAATAAATGAGGAAACACAAGCTTTAAATGATCCATTAAACAACATGGACCTAATTGATATTTATAGGACATTCCATCCAAAAAGAACAGAATACACTTTCTTCTCAAGTGCTCATGGAACATTCTTCAGGATAGAACATACCTTGGGTCACAAATCAAGCCTTGGTAAAGTTAAGAAAATTGAAATCATATTAAGTATCTTTTCTGACACAATGCTTGTTTAGCTATCAATTACAGGAAAAATACTGTAAAAAATACAAACACATGGACCCTAAACAATACACTACTAATTAACCAAGAGATCACTGAAAACATCAAAGAAGAAATCAAAAAGTACTTAGAAACAAGTGACAATGAGTACACAATGATCCAAAACCTATGGGATGCTGGAGAAGCAGTTCTAAGAGGGAAGTTTATAGCAATACAATCCTACCTCAAGAAACAAGAAAAATCTCAAATAACCTAAATTTACACCTAAAGCAATTAGAGAAATTAGAATTAAAAAAACCCAAAGTTAGCAGAAGGAAAGAAATCATAAAGATCAGATCAGAAATAAATGAAAAAGAAATGAAGGAAACGATAGCAAAGATCAATAAAACTAAAAGCTGGTTCTTTGAGAAGATAAACAAAAGAGATAAACCATTATCCAGACTCATCAGGAAAAAAATGAAGAAGACTCAAATCAATAGAATTGGAAACGAAAACGGAGAAGTGACAACTGACACTGCAGAAATACAAGGATCATGAGAGATTACTACAAGCAACTATATGCCAATAAAATGGGCAACCTGGAAGAAGTGGACAAATTCTTAGAAAAGCACAACCTTCCGAGACTGAACCAGGAGGTAATAGAAAATATAAACAGACCAATCAGAAACACTGAAATTGAGACTATAATTAAAAATCTTCCAACAAACAAAGCCCAGTATCAAACATTTAGAGAAGAACTAACAGCTATCCTCCTCAAACTCTTCTAAAATATAGCAGAGGGAGGAACACTCCCAAACTCATTCCACGAGGCCACCATCACCCTGATATGGAAACCAGACAAAGATGTCAGAAAGAAAACTACAGGCCAGTATCACTGATGAACATAGATGCAAAAATCCTCAACAAAATACTAGCAAACAGAATCCAACAGCACATTAAAAGAATCATACACCATGGTCAAGTGGGGTTTATCCCAGGAATGCAAGGATTCTTCCATATATGGAAATCAATCAATGTGATACACCATATTAACAAACTGAAGGAGAAAAACCATATGATCATCTCAATAGATGCAGAAAAAGCTTCTGACAAAATTCAACATCAGTGTATGATAAAAACCCTCCAGAAAGTAGGCATAGAGGTAACTTACCTCAACATAATAAAGGCCATATATGACAAACCAACAGCCAGCATCGTTCTCAATGGTGAAAAACTGAAACCATTTACACTAAGATCAGGAACAAGACAAGGTGCCCACTCTCACCACTATTATTCAACATAGTTTTGGCCACATCTATCAGAGAAGAAAAAGAAATAAAAGGAACCCAAAAAGGAAAAGAAGTAAAACTGTCACTGTTTGCAGATGACATGATGCTATACACAGAGAATCCTAAAGATGCTGCCAGAAAACTACTAGAGCTAATCAATGTATTTGGTAAAGTAGCAAGATACAAAATTAATGCACAGAAATCTCTTGCATTCTTATACACTAATGATGAAAAATCTGAAAGAGAAATTAAGAAAACACTCCATTTACCATTGCAACAAAAAGAATGCAATACCTAGGAATAAACCTACCTAAGGAGACAAAAGACCTGTATGCAGAAAACTATAAGACACTGATGAAAGAAATTAAAGATGATACAAACAGATGGAGAGACATAGCATGTTCTTGGATTGGAAGAATCAACATTGTGAAAATTTCTATACTACCCAAACCAATCCCTATCAAACTACCAATGGCATTTTTCACAGAACTACAACAAAAAATTTCACAGTTTGTATGGAAACACAAAAGACCGTGAAAAACCAAAGCAATATTGAGAAAGAAAAACAGAGCTGGAGGAATCAGGCTCCTGGACTTCAGACTATACTACAAAGCTACAGTAATCAAGACAGTATGGTACTGGCACAAAAACAGAAATATAGATCAATGGAACAGGACAGAAAGCCCAGAGATAAACCCGGGTATATACGGTCACCTTATTTTTGATAAAGGAGGCAAGAATAT